>NC_081182.1:206354024-206556642 GCF_029867415.1 Vicia villosa
AAAATCCATAGCGGAATATTCATCAGCAGTAGGTCATCTTCTACGAAGCACGAATACAGCACAACTCGGAGTGGAAGGGAGAGATAACGGTCGTCACGTTTCATCGTAGCCCTTTTCCCGAAAATTACCAATTTCCAACTTTGTAAATACTCCATGGAATCAAGCATTTGGCTGATTACCATTCCATATATAATAATTTGAGCCTTGTGCTTTTCCTTTGCAATCTAGTCTTATTCAGTTTCTTGAAATGCATTTTAAATTTTAACAGTCATTTTCTTGAAACAAATGTTTTCATAAAATAAAAATGAATTTACTTGCAAAAATAAAGGTGAAATTTCTTTCTAAGGTTTACAAACAATAGGAAGAATGCAAACAGTTGCTCCAAGAACGGGTGAGACTCCGGGAACCGATATTTCCCCATGAGGTCGCTTTGCGAACATCTCCCGATGACGGATCTTTACTTCAATTCATATTACTCATTTCAAACAGCGGACATCTGATAACCCGACATTCCCGAGAGAGTTCGAACTCCAAGAAGAGGACATCTTCTGATCCACAAGAATTTCAGTCGTATCATAGGATTTCACATCCGCGACAATTCTGTTCACATTCACTTTACACTTTATTATTGTCATAATATTCATGCATACATTACATCATAACTGCATAGTCAAATTAGGCTTTTAAATCATGAGAATGCCTAAGTCATTAAGGCATGAACTCAAGTTTCCCCTGCAAGTCCTGGAGAAACTTTTTCCTTCAAGACAACGATCCATGTAGAGAGATTTCCCCAAGCAAGTCAATAAATGGTAGTCTCCCTCAAAGAGATAGTTTGTTCACTTTTGGAATCCCTCAACTGAGAATCTCCTGCAGAGCGACATTCGACAGTCTTCTTCAGATAAGATAGTCTGTTTCACATTCCGGAGCTCCCTACAGGTTTGGTATTTCCCCAGCAGGGTCAAGAGGTGCCACTTCTTGTCAAAGGAAAATTCAGAATCTCCCAGCAGATCGACAAATGATTCCCCAGCGGAGTCAGTGAATGATAGTCTTCGTCCAGAAGATAGTTCAGATTCTCCAACAGAGTCAGCAAATGGCAGTCTCTTTCAGCAGAAGACAGTTTGCTCACTTTATCATAACAAAGGTCGACAAATGGCAGTCTCTCCCAGTAGAAGACAGTTTGTTTCCCCAGGAGTCAGCAAATGGCAGTCTCTTTCAGCAGAAGACAGTTTGCTCACTTTCTCGTAACAGGGTCTACAAATGGCAGTCTCTCCCAGTAGAAGACAGTTTGTTTCCCCAGCAGTCAGCAAATGGCAGTCTCTTTCAGCAGAAGACAGTTTGCTCACTTTCTTTCATGACAGGGTCTACAAATGGCAGTCTCTCCCAGTAGAAGACAGTTTGTTTCCCCAAAGTCGGCAAATGGCAGTCTCTTTCAGCAGAAGACAGTTTGCTCACTTTCTTTCATGACAGGGTCGACGAATGGCAGTCTCTCCCAGTAGAAGACAGTTTGCTCCCCTAGTAATTGGCAAATGGCAGTCTTTTCCCAAGGAAAGACAGTTTGTCTGCTAAATACTCAAGAGATCGACAAATGGCAGTTTCTTCAAACAGTTTGTCTGTTCTGGGATGCTTAACTCCCCACAGAGTCGATGAATGGCAGTTTTCCTCTTAGGAAAATAGTTCGTTGATTCCCCAGGCATCAGCTGACGAATGGCAGTTTTCACCCCGAAAACAGTTCGTCCGCCTTCAAACAAAGTCATTAGCTCCTCAAAAGATCATGAGGCCATATGACATTCTTTCAAAGACGTCAAGTCAAAAGGGAAGATGGTGAAGTTTCTTTACTACCGTCAAATGGCATCTTATCTCCAAGCGCTGATAAGAAGTTTGATGAGGAAACAAACCTTTGAAGTTTCTTTACTACCGTCAAATGGCATCTTATCTCCAAGCGCTGATAAGAAGTTTGATGAGGAAACAAACCTTTGAAGTTTCTCTACAGCCGTCAAATGGCATCTTACCTCCAAGCGCTGGTAAGAAGTTTGATGAGGAAACAGACCGTTGGAAATTTTCTCTTTATCTGAGATATTGTCCAAACACAACCGAGACCAGTTTCGAGATATAGACATCCGAAACGAGGAGAAGTGGTTTACCTTTTTCTAAGTATCAACACTTAGTTAAAGAAGATGGATTGCGCATCTTGCATTGCCATCCATTCACCAGAATCCACATCAAGTATTTCTGCAGGAGTTAGTCTCCTCATTCCCCGCCAAGTGCGACAACGGGATCAAATCGTGCAAAGATCTTATCAATTACAACATCTCAGGAGCGCCCAAAATTCGGGCATTCTTTGATATTTAAGTCTCTTTTACGCAGGAGAGATCGAGATCTCAATCTCTCTCCCTCCAGATAAAAGAAACTTAAATAGGGGCATCTGTCATACCCTAATTTTTGACCCCCCTGAGATGACATATCTTCAGGATTTTTTCATCAGGATAAGACAAGTACCCAGAGAAGTCATTTCTCCACCTGGTACCTAATCGAGGATGCTCAAAGACAAGAAAGCTCAGGCAAAGGATCAATCAATACAAAGATTAGCCTCTAATACAATCATGGAGCTCAAAAACTTCACTTTTCTCATCTATGATTGATTAGACATCCAGTCATATGAGTACAGGCTTACTCAGGTCACCAGACTAGGGTTTTGAGCCTATCAAGGACTAAAATCAGGGATCACATTTGGGAAACCCTAAGAAACCTCAGAGGGTCATTCAAAGACATCAATCATCTTCAAATAACTCATATTACAAGGTCTACTGGACATCACACTTCAATTCAAAGTCTACAGTCATTACTTTCACATGGTCGACAAATTAGGGTTTTGACCTAATTCACCAAGATGGTTGACTTTTGATCAGGGAATGAATCCAAAACTCAAGACATGATTCAAGGATCTCTACTACCTCCATATAATCCATTTATATCATCCATTTGGGGAGAAGATCTTATTTCTACACAAAAGCCCAAAAATTCACTTTGTCAGGAAAAAGTCAACTGTGAAGGATCATCATTGACTTTTAAGGTTTTTGGTCAAAAAATGACTTTCAAAGATCAATATCATCAATATATGGATATCAAAGTCATTTGGCCAAAGAAATTCAAAGAAATTCATCAAGGAGCGAAAAGTCGGGAATTAGGGTTTTTAAAGGCATGGTGAGATCTCAAAATTTCACCTACACAACTCAAAAAACTTCCAACATGAAAGTTGTAGATCTTGCAAAATAAAACAACATCTTACAAGGGAACTTTTTTTAAAAGATCAACCATTTATGAAGTTTTGGAAATTTTGAAGTTTAGGTCATAAACACTTAGAAATTTTTCTAAGTGTTTTAACCTAGTTTTCTTCCAACTTTGGCCTCATTTTTCACAAATTTCCCAAAGGAATCTGAAGAAGACATAAACTAATGATTTGAAGTAGATGTTTAGGGCTTTCCAAATTGTGTTCAACCTTCTCAAAATTCAATTTGAGCTAGGAGTTATGCGTGTTCAAAGTTGGCCTCATAAAGTGAAATTATAGGTCATGTGCAAATTGGAACTTTGCAATTTTGTGCATTTTGCTTCATGAATGGATGCTACACGACCCATAACATGTCTGAAACAATGCCATGCATTCATTTTCACCATGGCATGAAGATTGAAGAAGATTCCCAAAAGCAAGAACATGTGATTATGTAATCATTACTTTTGAGGATTTATGATAAGCAATGATTCACCAATTGGAATCTTCTCCTAAGCCAATAGAAACTTGCTACATATCAGAAATGTTCCCTAAGATCCTGCAAGATCAATGGTTGGGAGAATTGGCTCGAAAATGCATCATTACATTTTGGAGATTCTTTGAATTTCTTCATGGCTAAGAAACCAAAACTCCCTCACTAAGGAAGCTCACTCCTCTGCAGCTATACTGATCCATTTGCCTATAAATAGAGGCCTCATTCTCATTCAAAAAACACACCAAAGCAACTCAATTACTTGCTTTCTCTTTCTCTCCTCTTGTTCATTGTTTTTCAAAGTTCTTTGGCAAGAAGAATCGCTTTCTTCAAACCAAAGCTCATCTTTGGAAAGTGAGCATTCCAACATCTCAAGGGAGGTTATTTGAGGTGATCCAAGCACCTGGATCACTTCTGTAAGTGGAGGAACACCATTGTTGCTCTCACTTGGAAGCATTTGCAGTTGGAGGTCCATGGAGTAACTCAGGGAGTCTCAGGCCAAACCAATCATTCAGACACACTCCCTAGGTCATAGTGGAGCTAACCAGATGGCTGCAGCTCACCTGTAACTCCAAATTCAACAACCTCCATGTTCACTTGAAGCTGAAATCGAGGGAGGTCCATAGAGCAATTCAGGAGGATTCAAGCTACAATAAGCATCCAGTTAGCATCATTGAGTCTCAGGGAAGCTATTGAGATCATTCATTCAAGCCCAGGTGCTCTCAATCATCCTCACGACCTTCAGTTTCAGAGGTAAGTTTCTGAACTTCACCTCTATAATTTAAGTACTCTTTGTGAAATAGCTCGATTCTATCTTGTTCAGCATCATCAGAGGATTGAAAACCCTCTATCATCATTCATTTATCTTTCAGTATAGTCATTTAATTTGATTTTGAAATTTTAGGGTTCTTCACGATTTCTGTTAAATTAATTAGATGTAGTTAATATTAGTTCATGTTAGTTACATATTTAGAATCGTGAGTGAATTTAGAGCAAGTTTCGTGTTTACATCATGGCAAATGATTGAGAAACGAGTGAGTTCAGAAATTCAAAAAAATCATGGAGCTTGAGGTTGAAGACGAAGATGGTGGTGGCGCCATTTTTAATTTCTCAGGGGAGGGTTTAAAATATATTTAACTGAAAGCGTTTTATAAACGACTAAACAACTTGCCCTAGTGGCCACACATGCGCCTTTAGTATCATCATGCCACAAGTCTGGGGTTCGAATCCCCCTCGCCCCAGACTTTTTGATTCTTTTATTTTTTAAGGAATTACAACTTGTTTTGAAATATGACCAAGTGGAGGCAACTTACTAACACCAAACGCGCGTTGGCACAGTGGTGTTATTTTGAGTTGTTGGCTTCAAGGGCGTGGGTTCAAACCATGGTGAGGCCAAAACATTATTTTTTATCACTTATTTCTTTCAATTTTCTCACAACTTCATATAATTAATTAACCTATCAAATTAATTTATTTTCACTTCATTTTTTACACACATGCTATTTAATATCTCTATTTTGTGAATAATAAAAAAGATCATAAAAATATTATTTATTTCACATGTTTTTATTAGGTTTAAAATAGTATGTTTTTAGGTGTTTTCTTAAATACTTTAATACATATTTTCACTTTGTTTTAACCTAATCATTTTTGTAAATAAATTTATGATAAAACCCTAATCACTTAGGTCTTAATTAGGCATAGATCTTCATCTTTGCTTTAATTAAGTTGACTTTTGTCAAATCTCAAAACTATTTTCAATCTCTGATAAAATCAAATGATTAGGGTTTTCAAACAACAAAACCTTGTATCATTCCAAATCATTTTTTTCAAATTGCTTTTATCACCAGTACTGTAAAGTACTGGGCCTCTAATAGAGTGTAAGTCCCAAAAATCTTCTCTTCTTAGCTTGTTTTCAAAACTGTATTTTCAAAATCTTCTTTCTGTTTTCAAAACATTCTTCTGGTATTTGAAGGGCATTATTCCCGGTGAAACTCTTCAGATACCTATGTGACCTTTGTCCATCTTCACTTCTTCTGTTTTCAAAAACCATTAACTGTTTATCATATATATTCAACTGTTATCAACAAAAACAACAAAAATACTGTTGAGGCTCTGTACATACTTCTTCAATGGCCTCCACTCCATCCAGGTTAGGCTTTACAAGCTTTCAATTTACAGTCTTTATTTAAATTACTGTCAAATATAAACTGTGCATATATTAGTTTAGAACTGCGTTTGAGTATAAACCTTAGGACAGTTAAACTATATATATATTATAGGAATATGACCTAGGATTGAGAATGTCTTCCCGGTGAAGGCTCTTTCCTAATTAGAGATCTGTAGTTCAAACCCCCAAGATGAATTATTCCCGGTGAAACATCTTGGCAAAAACCTTAGAATCCAAATAATAGGACACATCCACCCAAAGAGGAATTATTCCCGGTGAAACCTCTTACCCATTTGCTTAGAGCCAAAATAAGTTCAAAACTACATAAGCTTTCTCTTGTGCTATAACAAGGACCCTCGATTAGCCTCCTCTTGGGCTTTGTACAAGGACCCACAGGCTTCTTAAAAGCATTTCCAGCTTCCTCTTGAGCTTGTATACAAGGACCCATCAGGTTTCTTATAAACATAGGAACAGGTCTTTAGTCACCTTTTAGCCTACCCTGGTGAGTTTCTTCCAATTTAAACCAGACTTTAAACAAGCTAAGTTTGTCTCAATTTCACATTGAGTACATTTTTGGAATGAGAGACATGGACAGTCTCTGTCACCCTTATCTTCATCAATCCTCCTTAGTAGAGTCTAGGATCTATGTTTTGGTCATTCTCAGCATTGAGTCAGCCTTCATCTTGGGCTTTAAACAAGAAGTCTCACTAGATAATCTTTCTGCCATCCATCATTTCAACAAAAAACCCCTGGAAAGGGTTAGCCTCCAACATCTGTCTAAAATGTCAAAACCCCTGGAAAGGGTTAGCCTCCAACATCTGTCTAAAATGTCAAAACCCCTGGAAAGGGTTAGCCTCCAAAGTCAATTAATAAAAAGTCAAAAGAATAATTTCATTCTCTTAGGAGATAATTTCCCCAAAAGAGTCAAAACCCCTGGAAAGGGTCAGCCTCCAAAAAACATGATAAAGTCAGTCTTTTAACAGACAAATTCACCAGTTGAGTCAAAATCCCTGGAAAGGGTTAGCTTCCAAAGAAAAACAGTCTTTTTAATCTCCAGTAGAGTTAAAACCAACAAAAACAGTTAGCCTCAACCTTGGGCTTCATACAAGGCACCAAACAATAAAACTCCCCTGTCAAGAGTCAGCCTCAACCTTGGGCATTGTACAAGGCAGATAATAGAGTCTCCCCAGTGAGTTCTTCATCACTCAGTAGCCACAACCTTGGGCTTTGTACAAGGCAGATAAACCATATCTTTCATGTGTCAAAGATTCTTAACACTTAGGATCTTTCCCCATATAGTCATCCATACTCAATTCATTTATTTAAGAGTCCGCCACAACCTTGGGCTTTGTACAAGGCAGAAAGTAATGTTTTCCCTAGCTAGAGTCAGCCACAACCTTGGGCTTTGTACAAGGCACATAAAATAAAGTCATTCATTCAATTATCCTCAACAGTCAGCCACAACCTTGGGCTTTGTACAAGGCACACAAATAGAGTCTCCCTAAACAGAGTCAGCCTCAATTCTGGGCTTTGTACAGAACACAAAAATACCCTGTAATTAACCCCCAATGGAGCCATCTCCCAGAGTCAATAACATTAATAAATCAATCAAAAAGCCTCAAGCTTGGGCCTCATACAAGCCAGCTAAAGTCAAATCTTTTATACAGTAGATAGACATAGCTTATCTCCATAGAGAGATATTTTTACTACTCTACCACATTCAAACAAACAAACATTTCAATTTCAATTTCAATCAAAGTCTCCCATTTAGGACTCTGAAAGACATGCTCTGGCACATCCCCAGACTTGTACACTTTCCCTAATTTGGACGAGCATCTTTCTTTCATTTAAGAGGCATCTGACTGGCATACTTGCACACACACAAGTAAGGTCCCCCTCTTGAATGAAATGAATCCAGTTATTCTGTCACTCTTTCAAAATGTTTGTGGTAGAATAGTACAAATACCTCTCTGTAGAGATAATTTCATATCTCTTTACTGTAAACAGAGATTTAATTCCAAGCTTCAACCTTGAGCTTCAAGCAAGGCACCAAAAAAACATTAATTTCCCTAGTTAGTTCCCCGAACTACATTAAGCTCTGACTTCCACTAGGGATATGTAGGCATGAGGTTCACAAGGAATCTCAGCGAGCTAATAAAATACCAAAAATAGTCAGTCTGTCTATCTGTCTGTCTTTCTTCAATCAATTCAATTCCTTCTCCTAACACAAAGGAGAAACTTTCCCAATCATTAGCAGCAAACACAAACACAATGACACAGAGAAGGTTCCTGTAGAGTACTACAGATATGTAGGGTGTTTAAACACTTCCCTATGTATAACCGACCTCCCGGACTCCAGAATTTCTAGTCTAGGTGTAAATCCCCACACTTAGCAAACTCCTAGGGTTTAGTTGAGATCTTTTTTTCCCTTTCCTACTCGTAGGACCAAATAAGAAAGTTCGTGTGATATCGTAGGAAGAACTGAAATAAAATTCATCCCACCACGGGTGCATTCTCCTTCCAAATTTCGCGTGAAGGGTCTAGCGTGCCGTCCTCCCAAGTGAAACGGGGAGGTAAAATAAAACGACACCACAACACCTCAACTTATTCTAAACCAATTTATACGGGAATCTTATAGGAGAGCGAGTTTAATAATAGGTATACTAAACCCTATGGCTCCTAATTTTTAACGCCCTTAATAAATTGACAGATGCAAATTAAATCGGGTAAATTTTGGGGTATGACAGCTGCCCCTATTTAATTATCTTGGATTGAATGGCGTGAGAATACGCAGGTCTCACGCTTTTTCGAATCGAAGAGTTATTAAATAATGGAAGACCCCTAAATTTACCTTGTGCTCGAGTGTGAGAGAAAAGAAATGTCCTGCTAAAGCCTGAGTCTTACATAGCGAGGACTCGCCGTTAATTGTGATCAGCTTGCTATATTGCTAACAAGCTTTCGCGGTTTGTGAACCCCACTTACTATGTTCTAGTAAGTTTCCGTACTTTGTGAACCCCAAAGGATCACTTGTTATAGTTCTAACACGCTCACCTGCACCAGTAGGATCATTTGCTAGGGTTATAGCAAACTCACCTGCACCAATAGAATCATTTGCTAGAGTTATAGCAAACTCACCTGCACCAATAGGATCATTTGCTAGGGTTATAGCAAACTCAACTGCACCAATAGGATCATTTGCTAGGGTTATAGCAAACTCACCTGCACCAATAGGATCATTTGCTAGGGTTATAGCAAACTCACCTACACCAATAAGATCGTTTACTAGGGTTATAGCAAACTCACCTGCACCAATAGGATCATTTGCTAGGGTTATAGAAAACTCACCTACACCAATAGGATCATTTGCTAGGGTTATAGCAAACTCACCTGCACCATTTGAATCATTTGTCCTAGTTTGGACAAATTTCACCTGCACCATTTGGATCATTTGTCCTAGTTTGGACAAATTTCACCTGCACCATTGGATCGCTTACCCTGGTTCGGGCAAGTTCACCTGCGTAGAAGTTTGTTTTGTAAATGCGTATGCATCATGCTTATGCATTATGCGCATGCCCCTGTTGTTTGTATAATGTATATGTATGAATGTTTACACACGTAAATGTTGCGTGTATGCAAATGAGTATGTATGGTAACTCTAACGCCTTATCTCCTCATCACCCGTTTCCTTTTGTTTAACCCCTTTTGGAATGTTCGTGAATCCTAGTTCGGATTGTATTTGAATGATCCATTGATATTATCCTTCGTGAAAGAGTTATATTAGATCAGAGTGATCGCAGCGTAGGGCGTATGTAGCCTTCCGGAGATTTCGTATTTTTATCCTATTGCTTTTGTATTGAAAGTTTGTAAGTTTCTCATATTAAATCCAAGTTAAAGCTTATGAAAATAATTTATCCTTTGCAAATGGTATTGAAATGAGAAAGAAAGCGTAGTATGCAAGAAAAGAAACTTTTATTGATATTGCCTTGAATTGGCGAGTGTACAAAAATGTGAGAAAAGAAAATGACAAATAGAAATGATATTAATACTGTTGTTGCTCCTTTGTTATCGAGGGTCCCAGTAATCCTTCGACCTTAGAAGTAGATGATTGCACGAATCCTTATCCTTCGTAGTTTTCCTTTGGCTTATAGCCGGTAATCCTGTCTTTGCTAGGCGTAATACTTCTTGACCGCATCAGAGTTGATTGGGTGCGGTAGCTCATCCCCATCCATTGTAGTGAGAACTAATGCTCCTCCTGAGAACACCATTTTTACAATATATGGACCTTCGTAGTTAGGTGTCCATTTTCCACGGGCGTCAAGTCGAGGTAGTAGAATTTTCTTGAGGACGATATCACCTTCTTTGTAAGTTCGAGGACGGACCTTTTTATCGAACGCCTTTTTCATCCTTTTCTGATAGAGTTTCCCGTGAAACAAAGCCGTCAGTCGCTTTTCTTCAACGAGATTAAGTTGATCAAAACGAGTTTTTACCCATTCTGATTCTTCTAACTTTGTGTCAGCCAGGACCCTCAATGAAGGGATCTCCACTTCGATAGGGAGCACTGCTTCCATACCGTAAACCAAGGAGAATGGTGTTGCTCCTGTAGATGTGCGCACCGAGGTTCTGTAACCGTGTAGGGAGAAGGGAAGCATTTCGTGCCAATCCTTGTATGTTTTCACCATCTTTTGTATTATCTTTTTGATATTTTTATTTGCAGCTTCGACAGCGCCGTTCATCTTAGGCCTGTATGGTGAAGAATTGTGGTGTTCAATCTTGAACTCCTCGCACAGCTCCCTCATCATGTTGTTGTTTAGATTCGACCCATTGTCGGTGATAATCCTGTTTGGGACCCCATACCGACATATGATGTTATGCTTGATGAACCGAGTGACTACTTGTCTCGTCACGTTGGTGTAAGAGGCAACTTCGACCCATTTGGTGAAATAGTCTATGGCAACCAATATGAATCGGTGTCCATTTGAAGCTTTTGGTTCGATCATCCCTATCATGTCAATCCCCCACATTGCGAATGGCCACGGTGAACTCAGAACGTTCAACGGATTTGGCGGTACATGTACTTTGTCAGCGTAAATCTGGCACTTGTGACATGTTCTTGCATATTGGAAACAGTCAGCTTCCATTGTTAACCAGTAGTACCCTACTCGCAGTATTTTTCTCGCCATTGAGTGTCAATTTGCATGAGTTCCGAAGGTTCCTTCGTGTACTTCTCTGATAATCTCCTTGGCCTCATTCTTATCCACATACCTTAGTAACACCGAGTCGTAATTTCGTTTGTATAGGATATTTCCGCTCAGGAAGAACTTAGCTGCCAATCTCCTTAGTGTCTTTTAATCAATCGTAGAGGCGTTCTCCGAGTATTCTTGTTTCTCCAAGTACCTTTTGATATCGTGGTACCATGGTTTGTTGTCAGACTGCTCCTCGATTGTGAGACAATAAGCAGGCTCCTCAAAGTGTCTAACTGTTATCCGTGGTTCATGGTTTGGCCAGGTCACTTTGAACATAGAGGAAAGTGTTGCTAATGTGTCAGCCATTTGATTTTCTTCCCTCGGGATATGAGTAAAAGTGATTGTCTCAAACTCAGCCATTAACTCCAGTATAAGGTCTCGATATGGGATTAGCTTTGAATCTCGAGTATCCCATTCTTTATTGACTTGGTGGATTACCAGTGCTGAATCCCCGTACACCTCGAGTAGTTTAATCCTTAGATCGATTGCAGCTTCTAACCCCAATATGCATGCTTCATATTCTGCAATGTTGTTAGTGCAGTCAAAGCATAGTCTCGCCGTGAAGGGTAAGTGCCGATTGTCAGGAGATGTCAAGACTGCCCCTATACCATGTCCTAGTGCATTTGAAGCACCGTCGAACATAAGTGTCTATATTGCCCCTGGTTCAGGTCCTTCGTCGGGGCCTGGTATTTCGTAG
Organism: Vicia villosa; assembly: GCF_029867415.1. Lineage (NCBI taxonomy): Eukaryota > Viridiplantae > Streptophyta > Magnoliopsida > Fabales > Fabaceae > Vicia > Vicia villosa. The sequence goes on from NC_081182.1 coordinate 206,365,893, forward strand.
TCCCTTACCACCATAATATCCTCGTCAGGAAAGTCGAACTTCATAGACTGGTATTCTTCGAGGGGTTGATAAGCAAGATGTTCTGCCAGTACACTCACTTTTATCGCCTTCTAGGTGACGTATTGTATGTCGTATTCTGACAGTAACATTTGCCATCTTGCGATTCTACCCGTGAGAGCCTGTTTTTCGAACACATATTTCAACAGATCCATCCTCGATATCAACCATGTGGAATGGTTCAGCATATATTGCCTTAGACGTTTGGAGGCCCATGCTAGGGCACAACATGTCTTTTCCAATGTTAAATATCGAGATTCGCAATCCGTAAATTTCTTGCTAAGGTAGTAAATAGCGTGTTCCTTTCTGCCAGTTTCATCCTGTTGCCCCAGTACACATCCCATAGATATTTCGAGAACTGTGAGGTACATGATCAGTGGTCTCCCTGGTACGGGAGGTAGGAGTATCGGTGGTTCTTGCAAGTAACTCTTTATAGTTTCGAAAGCTACTTGACAATCGTCATTCCACTTGATAGGTTGATCTTTCCTGAGCAGCTTGAATATAGGCCCACATGTGGTCGTTAGATGTGAAATAAACCTTGAGATGTAATTCAATCGACCCAAGAACCCACGAACCTCTTTTTCTGTCCTTGGAACAGGCATTGCTTGTATAGCTTTCACCTTGTCGGGATCTACCTCTATGCCTCGTTGGCTCACAATGAATCCCAACAGCTTTCCCGACCTTACACCAAATGTACACTTGTTCGGGTTTAACCTCAGCTTGATCTTCTTTAAACGCTCGAACAACTTCTGTAGGTGTGTGATATGCTCTTCTTCTGTGCAAGACTTGGCAATCATATCGTCTACATATACTTCCACCTCCTTGTGAATCATGTCATGGAACAGTGTGACCATGGCTCTTTGATATGTTGCCCCCGCATTTCGCAATCCGAAAGGCATTACCTTGTAGCAGAAAGTGCCCCAGGATGTCATGAAGGTGGTCTTCTCCATGTCCTCGGGAGGCATCTTGATCTGATTATACCCGGAGAACCCATCCATGAAGGAAAACACCGAAGCTTGTGCTATGTTATCCACCAAAACATCTATGTGCGGTAGTGGAAAATCGTCCTTTGGACTTGCTTTGTTTAGATCCCTGTAATCCACACACATGCGTACCTTCCCGTCTTTCTTAGGAACAGGCACTATGTTGGCAATCCATGGTGGATAGTCAACAACAGCAAGAAACCCGGCGTCGAACTGTTTGAGCACCTCTTCCCTGATTTTATTATCCAAATCCGGTCGAACCCTTCTGCGCTTTTGTCTGACAGGTGCACATCCTTCTTTGAGTGGTAACCTGTGTACGACGATATCAGTATCCAACCCCGACATGTCACGGTATGACCAAGCAAATATCTCTGCATACTCGTGGAGGAGCTTGATTAGCGTCGCTTTTACGTCCTCGTTCAGTGTTGCCCCAATCTTGATGTTCTTGGGTTCTTTGTCTGTACCCAAGTTTATGGTTTCAATGGCTTCCTGAGGAGGGAGCATGCTTTTGGATTCCTTGTCCATTAACCTTGACAACTCTTCTGGAAGTTCATCGTCTTCCTCATCCCCTTCCTCGGACTGATTAGCGAGATCCTCGAGTTTGTATAGAGTTTCAGCCGTATTATTACCGGTAGTGTTAGAAGGTGATCTGCACATGTTTTATGTTTTGTTTTTATTATGCAGATATGAATGTGCTTTTTTTTTATGCAAGAATTTTATTTGTCATTTTGAAAGGAAAATAAATAAATGCGAGGAAAGACAATGTTTTCAATACCAAATGCAAAGACAATTTTATTAATAAACTTTTAAACTTGAAAGTGGGGCCCTTACAAACCAACTCCATGCTTCGGGCGAGGCATGAGCGTTATTGTTTTTCTTTATTTGAAAAGGAAATAAAACACACAAAAGCAAATTACTTTGAAATAAAAACTATCTCCGGTATCTCCAGGCTTGTCCAATTCTGAAGCTCCTCTCCTGGTCTGACCCTTCGGATGAAATTTGACGTTCCCTCCTTAGAATCCTTGTTGGATACCATAGCCACATGTTCATACCCGCCTGTTACGAAGGTCTGCATAATCGGAGGGAATTGTTGTCCCTCCTTCATAGTGCTTGTGACCTTTGATGGTTGGTATCCTAGCCCTAGGCGATCCTTTTTTTCTAAGATCTCTAGTACTTTGCCCCAGCCTTCCACATTCAGGTCTTGAGATCTCTCCAGGATGTTACCGCCCTTCGCACCTTTTCCACAGGTAGTGTGACAGCAGTTGCAATCTCTAGTGCCTGGAATGCAGTTTCTAGTGCCCCTTCTCCAACCTCAATGTACCTGTATGAATCCAGGTTGCTGACAAATATGTCTTCTTCTCCGTTGATAGTCACTATGGAATTCCCATCCACAAATTCTATCTTCTGATGGAGGGTGGAGGTGACTGCCCCAGCTGCGTGAATCCAAGGACGCCCTAGTAGGCAGTTATAAGCTGGTTCAATCTCCATCACTTGGAAATTGATGCAGAAGGTATGAGGACCAACTATGACAGGAAGATCTACTTCTCCAAATACCGGACTCTGCGATCCATCAAAAGCTTTAACCACCAGACGACTTGGTCTAACCACAAGACCCTCCAAAGCTATTTTATCCAGTGTAGCTTTTGGCATCACGTTTAATGATGAACCTGTATCGATCAGAACTCTGGCCAGATGAGCCTTTCCACATTGTATAGAGATATGTAAGGCTTTATTGTGCGCCTTTCCCTGTGGAGGTAACTCATGATCACTGAAACCCAGGCATGCCCCAGCAGTTAGATTAGCCACCATTCCGTCAAACGGATTGACTGTAATGTCTTTAGTTACATGGGCGGCTTTCAAAATCTTCATCAAGGCATCTCGATGCCTCTCGGAGTGTACCAGCAATGATAAGAGTGATATCTTAGAAGGCGTTTGTTGTAACTGATCCACCACCCTATAGTCACTCTTCTTGATTAATGCCAGGAACTATTCAGCATCCTTATTGGCAACTTCTTTACCTTTAGGGTCAGCCTCGTTATTTAGTCTCGTAACAGCTTGATCACTAGATTGTGTCAAGTCTCCATTAGGCACTGGTTGCGCCTGTGCCGTTTTGAATATACGACCACTACGAGTCATGCCTCCAGGTCCCACAATATTTGACACAGCAGGATTGGTACCACAATTGTACTCCCAAGGCACCACTTTCATCTTATCCAAAGGATATGGATCTTTGACCGGGATGATCCTAGTATGCTCTTGCGTAGGTATCATCAATGGTGGTTTAGCACAGGGGATGATTAACGGCTTCCTTGCCCCTTGACTGGGTATTACCAATGGCTCGTTCCTATCCGCCATAGCTACGTATTCTTCTTCAGAATGCTCTTTCAGTCGAATCAATCCTTGATCCATGAGTCTTTGCAGAGTGTCTTTAAAAGCCTCGTTGTGTTCTAAGACGAACCCCTTTATAAGTAGATACCTCTTAAGGGCGTCTATGGGGGAGCTTCTTTGTTGAACCAACTCTTGCTCAGTAACGACCTCAATTGAATTGACTGCGCCATCATGGTGAGGCATAGGATTTGTTTTCACATTAGGTTTGTCAAAGGCGATTGCCCCTGACTCTATCAGATCCTGTATTATGTTCTTGAAAGCCCAGCATTTCTCCAAGGTGTGTCCGGGAGAATTGGCGTGAAATTCACACCTTTCATTAGCTTTGTAGTTGGGTGTGACCTTGCCTGGAGGAGGAGGTGCCAATGGTTTGATTTCTACCAAGGACTCACTTATCAGATATCTCAGTATCTCCTTTTTGGAAGTAGGCAAAGGATCGAATCTCCTTTGATGACCTTGAAACCGGTTTTGTTGCGGCGGGAATGACATGGGAGGTCTAGTTTCCTGATGCACCACTGCATTAGTCTCTCATTCCTTCTTCTTTGCGAAGGTGGGAGCGGGCCTCTTTGACTGATAAGATCCAGATGACGCTCCTTGTATCTTCCCATTTTTTATTCCGTTCTCGATCCTTTCACCGATAACCACTAAGTCTGAAAATCCTTAAGATACGCTTCCGACCATTTTATCGTAGTATGGTCCTTGTAAAGTAGCCATAAACATGTCTACCAGCTCCTTCTCCAACAGGGGAGGTTGGACTCGGGAAGCCATTTCCCTCCACCTCTGGGCATACTCCTTGAACGACTCCTCTTTCTTTTGTGACAAATTTTGGAGTTGCATCCGGTTAGGTGCCATGTCCAAATTGTACTTGTATTGTTTCAGGAATGTATTAGCAAGGTCATTCCAGCTTCGGATGTAGGATTTCTCCAGTTGCATGTACCAGTCAACGGACGCTTCGCTCAAGCTATCTTGGAAAAAATGAATCATCAGCTTTTGATCGTGAGCATAGGCAGCCATTTTTCGCACATACATGCGCAAGTGATTCCTTGGGCATGTGAGCCCCTTGTACTTTTCAAAGTTTGGAACCTTGAACTTGTGTGGAATAGTCAGATCTGGGACTAAACTCATTTCAAAGGTGTCCACATCGAAGGCATCATACCCTTCTACAGCTTTTAGTCTCTCTTCCAGCGCTTTGATTTGTCCACTATCCTTAGAATCCTCCCCAGAGTTAGGGGAAGCCGACTTGGGTTGAGGAACTTGATTTGTGTCATCAGTGTCCCCATATTGTAGATCCAAGTGGTCTTCATCCCTAAGAGGATTGTTGACAAGAATGCGAACTGTGCGAGATGTCCCTTCCTTCTGAGCAGCAGGAATAAATCCTTCTTGAGAGGCCTCTCCTTCTTCATGGGTCGTAGCGACCTTCTTAAAAAAGTGAGCCTTTGTCTTGTGAGGGTCATAGCCTCGAACATATCCTAACAACGGGTTGCCATCGTTCGGTATCTCCTCATACTGGTCTTGAACCTCCTTAGCCTTGTCTTATTTATCCTTGAGATCTTTCATGAAGCTCGGCATTTGGGTCATTCCTCCTTTGAGGTCCTCAACAGTGCCTTTCAGTTGGGTCATTTCCTTGCGAAGCGCGGCTTGGTTTTGCTCTAGTTGTTCCATCGCTTTCTTCTTCTGAGCTCTTGTTTGGTAGGGCGGTATGGTTGCAATGGCGCGACTGGAGATAAAGACAGTTTTTTTCTTTTAATGTTTGCAAAAAATAAAATGATATGCGTGCTATGAATGCTATGAATGCTATGTTTATGCTATGCTCATGTCTTATCCACATCCTTATTATAATATATATATATATATATATATATATATATATATATATATATATATATATATATATATATATATATGTATTTATATATATATATATATATATATATATATATATATATATATATATATATATGTATTTATATAAATATATATATATATATATAAATACATATATATATATATATATATATATATATATATATATATATATATATATATATATATATATATATATATAAATACATATATATATATACATATATATATATATATTATTTTTCCTTTCTTTTTTTTTAAAACTCCCCCTTGTTTTTTAATAATCCTTTTTGGTGAATATTGCGAAGAAATTTGAATAATGCGGAAATTATGCGGAAATTTGAATATATATATATATATATATATATATATATATATATATATATATATATATATATATTTATATATATTTATAAATATATATATATATATATATGTATATATATATATATTATTTTTCCTTTCTTTTTTTTTTAAAACTCCCCCTTTTTTTTTAATAATCCTTTTTGGTGAATATTGCGAAGAAATTTGAATAATGCGGAAATAAACACACTTTATTAATTTAAAATACTTTAAAGAAAGTACAAATTAAACTGTTCAACATTGCGGAAGGAAATAAACACCAATAGAAATAAAACTTTTAAAATAAAAAAAAAAAAGAAAAAAAACTAAGAATGCCTATGAATATCCTCCTTGAATTTGTCCACCATGTCTCTACAAAGCTCCATAAATTCTTTCACCACTTCGGGAAGGATGATGGGAGAAGACTCCGCTCTTTCCAAACTCTTCGGGATGTCTAGGATTAAATCATTGCACAAATAGACTAGCTTGTCATAATTCTCACGACACTTCTCATATTCTTCAAGCATCTTGGGAACCATGATCACATGCTCATTTGTCGTAGAAACAATTGTGTATTGTCTTTTCCAATAATCCCCTTCATCCCTTGCCGCTTCATATATCTCCCTTTGCCTTATGAATACTTGCCTAAGTGATGCCATAGCTTGAAGTGCTCTATTGTACTCACCGGTGCGCTGTAAAAGTGCCTCCTCCGTAGTTAATCTCCTTGTGCGTTCTTCTTGTCCAGAATTGCGAGCTTCTTGAAGATCAAATTTGAGATTCCTTATTTCTACCTCTTGGTCTTTAGTCCTATCCGTTAATTCAAAGACTACGACTTCTAGATTTTTCTCGGATTCCGCTTTGTCATGGGAAGCCTTTTCATAACGCCTCCTCCACCTTGCAATTTCTATACCCGCTTGTTCCAACCTTTCATTATGTGCAATTAAATCAAAGTTGGCACTTAGGACTCCTTTGGTTGCACGCTTTCTTTTATTCCTTTGTCTATCATTCTCTTCCTTAGCGGCTTGAAGCTCTTGGCTCTTCTCCTTAAGATCGAAGCGTAGTTGGCTTTTTTCGTTGGAAAGTCGATGTATGTCAAGCTCTAACTTTTCCTTTTCCTTACGGGACGCCTCTAGGGCAGCCTTGATTCCTTCTATCTCTTCGATGGATAGAGAAACAGGATTAGGAGAATCGGTCTTGTACGTGGGATCCACAACAAAAGGAAGCAAAATCTTTCCAACCCTCTCTTGAACCCATTTAGTGTAAGGTTCCTTAGCAACAACATTCTTCGGCCCATAGTTATTTGTTTGAACATGCTTCCAAGCTTGAATTATTTTCTTTAATGTTCTTGGATCTCCTTTCCCATTGTCATGCAAAATTAACCCTTCCACTTGTTGATCGGAAGGCTCACAATCCATAGAATGACCCAATTGGCGCAATGCTAACACGGGGTTGTAATTAATGCAACCTAAAGTTCCCATTAAAGGCACATTGTTGAATTCCCCATCTTTATAAATAATTCTCTCAGAATTTAATTTCCTTGCAAACCAAAAGATAGAATCCGCCTTGAGAGCTCTTAGTTTTTGAGACCATTCATGCCTAGTCAAATCTTTGATTAAATAGCTAGCCTTGTAAAGATGAGAAGTCAACCAAGAGTAAAATAAATGAACACAACAGGATATCGCTCCCCTTTTCTTTTTCATATCGATCATGGATAGTATAATAAATATTAGCGAGAATAGTAGGAGTTGGATCCTCATTTGAATCTCTGAAAGAGGTAAAAACATGAATAGCAGCATCATTAACATACTTCGCCTTGTTTGGCAATAAAATAACACCAAAAATCAAAAGAGCTAAAAAATGTCCACAAATATCCCATTGTTTCTTTTGAGCATAAGACATAGCTTGAGCTTCTAAATAAGTTCTTTTAATTCCTTGTATTTTACCATCAGTCTTGTGATTAGCTTCTAAATCCGCAACGGGCACTTCCAAAGATTTGGCCAAATCAGAAATCTCAACTCTTTTTCCAGCACCTGTATAGAATTCTTTTTTAACCCTTGAAAACCCAAGCATAGCATCTATCTCCTCCAAGGTAGGAGCCAACTGAAAATCCTGAAAAGTGAAACATCTAAGCGGCGGATCATAGAACTGGATCAAAGCGGTGATTGCTTCTTCTTGAACCTTAACCTTGAGCAAGTCCAGAATATCACCATAACGGCCCTCAAACCTGTTCAAAGCAGTTGATGACATTTTATCCCTAATATTTCTCAATTTCTTGATGTCAGGCACTGAGACGGTAAGGTAGACAATAGGCTTCTTAGAATTCATTTTCCTGAATATTCACCAAAAAGAATTATTATTATTTTTTATTCTTTTTTTTCTTCTTTTTTTTTTTACCTGCGGATAAGACATGATAAAAAATGCATATGATGTATGATGCATGCAAATATTTATACACACAAAAAAAAAACACAATATAATAATAATAAGCACATATTCAGCATATAATCACATAGGCCCTAGGTTCATAGGTTCGACGTAACGGCTCGGGAGCCTACCCTTCCCATGGGAATGTTCTAGAAGGTCTCATGGGATCGTTCGTAGCCGCCGAGACTTTTTGTCTCTTTGGATTTGGAACAACTCATTGGTCCATGAGGTTCGAATTTTAGTGGTTGGTTCCCAGAGAGATCAGCTAAATACCCAGTCCAGCGCTCAACAAGGTCGAGCCTCATATCAGACCTTTCCAAATATTTAACCCACTCTGAGTGGAATTATAATAAGACTCGCAGGCGATGTAATTCCCCTCTGGTCTTAATTATAATTCCCACGCTTAGGCTTAACGACAATAATATATAACCCAACAGTGCAAATTATATAATTAAACATTTTATGCAGGTATGGCAAATAAACATTTAATGAAAATAAACAACAATAAATAAATAAAACAAAGATTAAATATTTATTAAAAGATAAACCTTCCCCCAAACCCTAAAAATGGAAAATTTGCCAAACCTAAAATGCGCCAAAAACCTAAACCATTAACCACAAACCTAAACCCTCTCAAGCCTTAGGAGCATAATAATTAACCAAAAGTGTTGTCCCTAGCAGAGTCGCCAGCTGTAGCAACCTGCCCTAAAATTAAAGGTTTAGAGTCGCCACCTATTTTGAAGGGCGAATAGGAAACCCTACGCAGATATGAGATCGGGGTAAGTTATTATAATCAGGTTGAGGGAAGGTGTTAGGCACCCTCAACCCTTTCCTAAAGGCTGCATCGTAAAGTTAAAGGTTTATGGCAATTTTTATGAGGCTTATAGCTAATGAAATGAAAAGGGTAAAAATTGAGGTTTAAAATGAATTGAGATTATAGGGGGGGAGACTCGCCTTGTTACCAAGTGCCTACATATCTCCTTATGGAGAATCAGAGTCAACGTAGTTCGGGCACAGGGTTGTACGCCTTAGAATTAGAATTTTGTGGTTTGAAATTGGTTAAAGGCTTTTTGAGTGGCCTGTCGTAGTTTGAATTTGATTTGAAGATGAGAAAGTTTTGAGGTTTGGCATACAACCCTGATTTGATATGGCACTGTTAGATGCGATGACCAATAGATTTGGTCAGTATAGCTAACGGATTAATGGGGCATCGTTGGTTACTCAGATCGATAGATTTGATCGTTGCGGGCAGCGAATTAAATGTATTTTAAATTTCATATATTTTTTATCTCTCGTCTAATGCGACTAATAGCTTTAGTCGGGTCGAGGAGAGAATTAGTAAGAATTAATTAAATTATTATTCACAAATAAATTAAATTAACCAAAATTATTTCTCGCCTAATGCGACTAATAGGTATAGTCGGTTCGGGGAGAAAATTAGCTTTGAATTACCAAGAAAAGAGTAATTAGACAATTAAACCTTTTTTGCAAAAAATCAATTAGTTAAAAATTATATTTTTTAATTATGTTGCGCGGGGGGTGTATTTTGTGAAGGTTAGTAATTTGGAGGGGTGCGTTTCTGTTATAGTTAGAAATTAAAGGGGGTGTAATCAGCAAGGGGCTTGGCCCATTAGAATTCTTGGTCCGTATGGTTGGGTGTGCGCGTGTACAGGGTGTTATGGTGAGCATTCAGGATCATGGCCATTAACTAAAATCCAATGGTCTACATGTGATATGGGAATGGGGTGTACTGAATGGAAGCACACTGAATCATGTTCAGTGATGCTTGCCAAGTGTCCATGGAAGGACAAATGGCGACGATCCGACTGCCCAGAGGGGATTAACCCAGGGATCCTGAAAACCCCACTCTCATTTCTCTCTTCCCTTTCTCTCTCTAACTTTTCCTTCTCTCCTTCGCTCTCTCTTCTCTCTTCCTTACAACCCAGAAAACCAGCCACCCCAACCGTCATCGACCGCCCTGAGTCACCGTCCCAAACCCAGTTTCTGATGAACATTCATCGAAATGTTCAAGCCTCCACCCAGAACCTTCAAACCCCAACCCAAACTTCTTCATCTGAAACCCAGATGAAGATGAACATTCATCTTCATCCTTCGGCCACCACCCATAACCTTAAGAACCCTAACTCTAACAAGAAGAACCCTAGCCCTATATTCGACCCAGATTTCAATTATAACCCCAAATTCAAACAATAAACAGCGGTTTAATCCAAACAAACACCACATGAACATGCAATCGCATCAATCTTAAGCTAAGTTCCGACGAAGGTTACTGTTATACCCCAAAATTTGCCCGCATCTTTTTTCAAAGAGAAGGCAACAGACTTCTGTCTAAAAATTGGGAGTTTTATATAATCTTGGATTTTGTTTCATAAATATCCTGATTTTATGAATACTCAGTTTTTTTTAAGGTATTTTGGTTCGCTGTTGAATTTATTCTAGCACAGACACCAAATACTGTTTATCACTTCACACGCTGTTTATTTGAGATTTATTTTCAGATGAATAATACTGACGCAATTGGTACAGAATTAAATTTTGCAGGTGCAGAGTCCGGGGATTCAAACTGTACTGGTAACAATTAAATTATTATTGGTTTTGTTTCCCACTAATTTTTGTACTATATTATTGTTTTCAAATCTCTTTCTTTCTTTTCAAATCTCTTTCTTTCAAATCAAATCCTAACTTTATTCTATACAACTTTCTTTTCAAACCCTACCATGTATTTTTTTAAAAACCTACTATCATTCAAACTTTCCTTTTTGTACGGTACCACTTCATTCCCCAACGTCTCCATCCCTCTTTTCACTCTATAGATACCCCTCATTTTTTCCATAAAATCTCGCATCAAATTTCACTCATCTCCCAAATTTCTATCATACTATCTCCTAATCATTTCCTCTTCTTCCCCGGCGAAAAATGGCAAAGTGGGTGGATACGTTTCTTCTTGTGGTCATCACTGTTTTTGTGGTGATCATGTCCTTTTTCTGTCTGCATAATCCTGAAAAATGCGGACCTGGGATGTTTACACTCCGGTACATCTATATACTGTTGTTTATAGCATGGATTTTTAATCGCCGTACTTAAAGTTTGTCGTATCTTTCGCTTTCAAATAATGTACCATTCATTATATTTGTCGTACTGTTTGCTATATTTTTATGTAATATTTGTACTGTCAGTATTAAATATTGTACTATCTGTTGTACCGTCGTTTAATTATCGAGATAATATTATGTGTGTTTATTGCTAGTTAAATATTTATTTCTGTGCATTAAATCCTTTTCAATTTTATTATCGGTAATTTCGTTCGCGTACAGTATATTTTATTTATTTATTATGTTTTTGTTTTTCTAACAAATCATGTAAATAATTTTTCACCATTAACACCACAAAAACAAAAAGAAAAAATTAACTTTAACTGTTAAGTTTTCACTTTAACTGCTATGATAATACCCGGACAGCCAGTTAACAGTCAAACCCGCTGACAGCACGATTCTCCGTGTTTGTACCATCAGTCAAATCAATCTTTCACATTTCAAATTTCCAAGATTTTTGTTCTAGAAATCTTCTGATAATCACATGATCAGCAGAGACTCAACACTACACAAAAATCAGGTACGTCTAACTGTCTCCTACACAAACAGTCCCTAACTAGGGTTTTTGTTTTTTTCAGGAGAACAAGTTTTTGAGACCTCAAATGGATTTCATGGATCTCCATATGTCTCAAAGTACCACCAGACAAATTTTCAAACTTCGATTCGCTCGGACGCACAGTCAACAGCTCAAACAGTCAACAAACGACCAGTTTGACCGAAAAGTCAACAGACAGTCAAAAATGCAATTTTTTGTCAACATCCACATTTTGTCAAAAGATTCATCATTTGATCAATGGTTGATCATAATTCATCAAGAAAAGTTCAGAAATCGACAAAACTCTAAGTTTCAAAATTAGGGTTTTCTCCTAAAAAGTCAACTGAACTTTGACCGGCCATAACTCTCTCCTCGTTCATCCGAAAAATTCCAACCGAAGCTTATTTTGAAGGAAATTCAATTATATTTCAAATGAAATTGGTCCCATGGTCATTGGATTTACCATTTGGAAAATATGAGCCAAGACATTACAGGTCATCTTTAAAGTCAACAAAAAGCAGTTTTTTGTCAAAGCCCATAACATCAAGATAAATTCTCCAAATGCAAAAAAGCTTCCAAAGTAGCTTGTAGAGGACATCTTGAGGTTTCTAAAAAGTACAAGAACTCCTTCATATGATCAAAATTGAGGGAGTTATGCCTTGTTGAAGTTGTCCATTTTTTGGGAAAATGCATGAAACCAACATTGATCAAATTTGTTTTTTTTTCAAAAGGTCCCAAGCATTTGTGATCCAAACATGTTCCAAAGGATGTTTAAGGCCACCCACGACCAACCTTAGGCCCATGACATTTTTATTTCTTTTTTGATTTAATTTTACTTCATTTAAAGTTAAATTAAAAAAGAAATGATCCAAGACAATTATCCAAGGTTTTGTCTCTAGCATGAGTCACCAAGATTGATTCAAATTATGGGGCAGAGATGTACAGAAGACCTATGGCAAGAGGGGTGAAGAAAATTGAAGCCATGACCAAGATTTTCAAAGTTTTTATTCATAAAAAATTCAAAGATTCAAAAGCACTCAAGTATGGAAGAAAAGCATGGTTGCTTAAGTTCTCAGCATTCAATATTGCCTATAAGTAGCTTAAGTCCATCAGCATCAAACACACACGAATTCAGAGCCAATATTATACTTGTATCACACTTGAAATTTTCAAAGAAATTTAAATTTCGAATTCTGAGTTTAAGCTAATTTCAAGTACAAATAAACATCCAAACACGTTCCTCAAGTAATTCTGAAACTATCCCAATCATTTCCAACAATCAAAACACCCTGAACCAAGCACTATAGCTCACAGTTTGTCCAAACAAAAACTAACACGAATTCAATCATACATGCATGTTTAACAAGATGTAATTGCATATTTGTGTTTGGTTAGATGCTCTGATCGTTTCTGGAGCTTTAATTTGATTTTAATGGATGTTTGAAGCATATGCCATTTTAGGGTTCTCGAAGCTCGAAATGGGGCTTTTGGTTTAAGGCAAAATCTGACAAAACTAAGGCCATGGTTGTGATCAGTGGACCATTTGCAGTCGATCCATGGTCTCATGTTTTATTTATATTGCATGTCTTGTGATTTTTGATTTGCAGGAGTTTTAGTGACGGAAAAAACCGTAGGTAAAACCTTTACCTACGGTTGCAGGATTTTGAAATGAAGAAGATGAAGCATGGAGCCACGTGATTGGTTCATTCAAATCAGCGCGCGTTTTTACCCTCCCCGGTTCCTGTGCTTTGCAGTCCACGAGCCTGCCATGTTCCCTCAGTTATCAGCCATCTGATCAAGATCCAACGCACCTGATCACGTCCTCCACACCATAGACCCTCCAATCAACCACACATGATCACTTAATTTATATTTTTATTCTTGTTTGATTTTCTTTGCAAAATTATTTTAAAATAGTTTAAAAAATCAGAAAATTATACTAAAAATATTTTTAGGTTGATAAAATATTGTATTATTTTTTTATACAAAAATATTATATTTTTCTTCATAATTAAAATATTATGTTTAATTAATTAGATAATACTTATATATTTATCTTTTAATTATTTCTAACCTATCAAAAAATCAGAAAAAAAATATTTTCTTTTATTAAATTAAGTTTACATATCATGAACTAATTTTGTACATAATTAGAATATTTTTATCTTTAAGTTTAATTTATGTGTATAATTATTTGTATAATTATATGTTAATTAACTTAAGAATCTCCAAAACAATTTCAAAAAATCACAAAAAATTAATTTTGTTTTAAAATTAATTAACAGACAATTTGAACATATTTTAGACTTAATTTTTTTAGGTTTAAATTTTATTTCTAATTCTTAACCTTTTAATTAAATTAAATATGCCTTAATTATAATTAAATTAACCAATCCAAAAAATTCAAAAATATTTTCCCTTTATCTTATTGCAATTTAAATTCATAGATAAGTGTATAGGTTGCCAAATTCATGTAAATAGCGTAGTTTACATTTCTCGCACAATCGATGTAATAGCGTAGATTTACTTTCCGCATTTTACATTCCCGCATTTTAAATTTCTGTACATATAAAACTGCGTGTATGTCAAGAATAAAAATTGAAGCGCTAGATCACTAATCTCAAAGATAACATATCTGAAAACAAAACACAATCACACTTGCACCTCTTAGGGTAATCCCTCTGTTACTCTTTTCAAAATCAAATCTTACTGTTTCAAATACAATTCAAATTTCTGTCTGTATCCAGACAAGGAAAATTTTCTAAAGAAATAGGAAAGAAACTTATAAACTTAGGGTATACCTCCTAATTGCTTGCTCAATCAAAAACAACAAAAGCTCTTACACATCACTGTTTTTTTCAAAACAAGCTTTCAAAAGACTACACTTTGTATAGATCCAAACAAGGATCATTACGAAGTTAAAAATCTTTTTCAAACCATCAAAACATCTTTCGAAAGATAAATACTTTGTATACATCCGCACAAGGATCATTACAAAGTTAACTCTTTACAAAATATTTAAAACCACATACAAGCATTTCAAGCAAAACAAACAATTCAAACAAGTGAGCTAAGCAATTAAGAGCCCATGGATAACCATGGATACAAAGGGTGCTAACACCTTCCCTTTGTATAACCTACCCCCGAACCCAAAATCTCTTTAAGGTCTTTTTCTGTTTCTTTTATAAACCTTTCCTTAATTGGATAAAATAAAAGTCGGTGGCGACTCTCTGATTTTCACAACTCAAAAATAAAAGAAGAATCAGTTCGCATCCCACAAAAAAAACCGAGGCAACAGTTACCTTGTGGTCTTGATTTTCTGGATCGTGTAAGCTCCCTCCTGATCTCCTTCTTTCTTCTTCTTTGCAGGTTCAGGGATGAAGATGAAGATCGAAACGGCGGGTTTTGTATTCGCGGCGCTCTCAGTCTTCCTCTCCAACCAAAGTTTTTCTTTTCTTCTAATCTAGGTCTTAGTTTAAATAGTTTTAGGGTTTCATTTAGATTTCGGAAAACTTAGATTTCAATTAGGTTTTGATTGTAAGATTTGATTCGTTTCAGAATTCGTTTGTAATTATAATTGATTCAATAAAATCTTTCTTATTTCATTTATGTTTAGTTTGGATTTGATTTTGCCTTCGATTATGTTATTTGATTGAGATACGATTTTGATTGAGTTTTTGAAGATTTGATTGAAGATCTTGATTCTGTTACGCGTTTGGTTAAAGATTCATGGGCCTGGGTTCTGGTGGTTGGATTAGGGTTTCGTGTAGCAGCAGCGCAGGGTTGCTGTGAGGAGGAAGATGGTGAACAGGACCCGGGTCGGTTTGACCCGGTCCACCCCTGATCCATGCTTGGCCTAGCAACCGGGTCTTTGGCCCAATGTTATCAATTCGTTTTGGCCCAAGAGCAACAAAAACAACAAAAAAAACCAATAATCCAATTAACTTATTTAATTTGTTTAAATTAGTTAATTAATTAATCAGTAACAATAAACTAATTAACTAATAATTTTAATAATGAAAATTAATAAAAACCCTAATGAAAATGATTAATCTTAATAATGATATTACTATAATTTAGCTCCTATTTATTTAGAAACAAAATTATATGATAATCCTACCAATAATAATCTAATTAGTGATTAATAATAATAATATTATTTAGTGGAAATGCAAAATGATAATACAAATGAGTAAATGACGAGGAACAAATGGGCCCAAAATAAATTGGACCTTAAATATTTGCCGTTCACACCTCTACTTATTCTAAACCAATTTATACGGGAATCTTATAGGAGAGCGAGTTTAATAATAGGTATACTAAACCCTATGGCTCCTAATTTTTAACGCCCTTAATAAATTGACAGATGCAAATTAAATCGGGTAAATTTTGGGGTATGACAATGGGCGACTAGGAAGATGGGAGGGGAGATATATTATGTCATCTTTCCTTAGAGAACATCCTATGCCTCCTTTTGTGGGATATTTATAAATATACCAATACATATTTCCTCAAGCATGAGTGCATGAAAAGGGTTAAGTGGTTTATCCTAATCGTCTCATCTCATTTGGACAAGCCCCTCAAGTGCACCTAGGGTGAGTCCCTAAGGCATGTCTGAGGTGAGTCCCTTATATGTACATAGGGTGAGTCCCTTAGGCGTATCAGATAGGAGTTTCCTAGGCGTGGCCTAGGTAGACCTCTCGGTGTCAATAGGATGAATCTTCAAATGTGTGCTGAGGGAAATCCTTAAATGTCATTTGAGGTGGAACATACACACACAATATTAAATAAGATCAATGATGATTTAGTCTTGAGACGCCAAATAGATCTAAGCTTTTTACACATGTTTGAAACTTGAAAAACCTTTTGTGACTAATGGGAAACCTAGGAGAGACCCATTATCACCTTTATTCTATAGACCTCTATAAAAAGGGTTCAACCTTAACCCTTCTATTTTTTCGCATATTCTCGTCTCTGAAGTCCTTGAAAGTTTCCTCAAAATAACTTAAAATCCCTATAGTCTTCTCAAGCTCAAGTTCTTAGCCTCCCCATTTGCAGGTATAAGTATGTTACCATTACTTCTTCCTTTTCCCGCTTATGGCAATAATTATGGATTTAGAGGAGAGTGGCAACCTAGTAGAGCTTTTCAAATCCCAATCAGCGTTTAACCATGTAGAATAACTATTATAGAAAAGCCAAACATCCTAATAGGACAATTAATTGTAACTTAATGGAGCTAGGTATGTGTGGTAGTTACAAGATTTCAACAAGCTCTAATAGTTATGGTAGTATTGGTAGTAATAGTGAATCCTTTCTCCCTTCTATTTTGTCCAAAAAAGATAAGCTAATGATTTCCTATAGTCATGAGTTCAATGATATCAAATATTTCAAGACCTATTACATCAATAAGGAAAGGAAAGCCTCATTTCGACAACATGTCAACCTTTCATCTTCGAGTGATGAGGAAGAAGTTAACTTGAAGGCATGCTCTACGAAAGAGAAAGCTAATATGGTTATTTGAATGAATCCCCCGACCTCTTTCTACATTCAATTCCTCGTTCTCTGTGACCAAGGTGTTATAATTCACTTTTCCCATTTGAGAACGAGGTTCTAAAGGTGATTAACATTGCCTTGTGGTAGATCTCACCTAATGATTGAAGTTGATTCAAGCGTTGGAGATCATATGCTGACATCTGGAGATCTATCCTACCATAAGAATATCATTTTATTTCTATGTCACCAAGATGAGCATTAAAGGAGGTTGGGTAACCTTAGGTGCCTTGCCATGAAGAACCCTGTTCAAACCATATTCCAATAATTACAAAAATTGGAAAGACAAGTTCGTAGGAGTGAGAGGGCGTGATGGCACCTCTATGGTCACTAATAGGATGGATGGTGTCTATCGCTTTCCTCTATCCTGGACAAATAATCCAATGGTGAACATTGGGTATGACTTTGACTACCTCACACATGATGAAATGGAGGTAGTTCAACTTTTGAATGAATTTGAGGTCATGAGTTCTCGTACCATGATCATCTTGGACCAGTGGGTGCTAATGGCATGAACAAATACATATGTAACTTTGAAATTGTAATGTCCCTTATTTGGGATTTTAGCAGGTTAGTTTGCTCATATTTATCCTTCCTTTTTTATAGAGAAAATGTCAAAACTAAGTTTGGCCAAAAGGAACGAGCATTAGTCCAAGAGAAAGGTCGAGCACCAAAGATGGATGACCCTCAGAGTCATCTAGATACTTGATGACAAAAGGGATTAAGAGGCGAGCTAAGGGTGACGTGCCCCAAGCTCTACGCGTCTAAAATCCAAAAACATGAAGTGGGGTTCTCCCTTACTCTAATGGATAATGAAATCATAATCCATGAAGTAGACAGATATGGCAAGAATTCATCGACCATAAAAAACTACATGCCTCCTTAATCCTCTATTTGGCATGATCCCTGGTTTAAAGTCAAAAATTCCAATGGCGCCTACCTTCCATTACATGAAGAATACCCATGTGACTATAAGGCTATCTACAATAAGGCGCCTCACAAGTTATCTAACATAAAGAAGAGTCACTTGTCAAGGATATTACTATTGAAGTGTGATAACCAAGAGAAGCATGCCTAGATTATGAATGAGCTGAAGTTAAAGCTCGTTGACTCCCAAGGGAACCTCGCCAAAAGCTCACGATCTCACCACTTTAGAGCAAAAACTGAAGTAATCCCTTTAGAACACCATTCACTTGAAGGATAAAATGAGAGAGGAACTGTCTTCACTTAAACATGAGTTGGTGGACACCTGTTACTCTTATTTTTTTTACTTGCAAAGGAGTAGGTCTCCTTCCTTTATATTTAGTTATATTTGAACCAAATAAACTTCTCAAGGTGCTCTTTGATGGTCAGCTTGTAAAGGAAGAGGAGGATCCATCCAATGAGAAACCAGACGCCTTTCCTAATAAGGGAGCCTATATCGAGTCTGAAGGAGAGAAGGTAGAGGAAACTCCTAAGGGATATGATGTTCCATAGGGGATTATCTTAAAGGAAATGAAAGCTCTGGAGGCAGGCTAATGAATTTAAGGCTTATTTACTTTTTTTCCCTTAGCAGCTTATTTTGTGATTTCTGAGGGGTTTTTGTGTAATTATGAATATTGCTCTTGAGGGTTTCTTTTGTATTCTTATCCCTTGGGAATTGATTAAATGGTGGATTGGTATACCCTTATTTATTTTGTGTGAAGTATGTTAGAATAATTTTCAAAAAAGTTTTAGCCTTTTTGTAGTCTTGCAGAACAAAGATTTCTACATGAGGTGATAATGTTATCTTATATGGCGAGAAGGACTCCTGCATAAGGATCCAACACATTTGATTGCCACTAGGGACGACAAGAACTCCTCCATGAGGATCCGACATGTGTGGTCGCCTTAAAGGAGGCAAGAATCCCTTTATAAGGATCCAACGTGTGTGATCATCG
This sequence comes from Vicia villosa, assembly GCF_029867415.1. Taxonomy (NCBI): domain Eukaryota; kingdom Viridiplantae; phylum Streptophyta; class Magnoliopsida; order Fabales; family Fabaceae; genus Vicia; species Vicia villosa. The sequence continues at coordinate 206,385,064 of NC_081182.1, forward strand.
CCTCAAAGGGTGGAAAGGATTCCTGCATGAGGATCCAGCGTGCTTGATTTCCTTCATGGATGGTTTTGATAAGTTTTCCTTTCCATCTATAGTTCTTGCAAAATAAGGTACTAGTATTCCAAAATGTATAGAATAAATAATAGCGTGAATTTAACCATACAAATGACAGATATTTTACCTTTCCTTAAACAAACCAAACACATAAGTTAAACTAAACTAGACATGGATTAACGCTCAAGTTAATTAAAGGTTTCTAACAAGTATCTTCTTCTTCCACCTTCGTACACTCCTGGTGCTTAGAAGAAAGATATTCATCCCTGAGAGTTACGTGTTGTGGCTTGACCCCCACTTTCACTGCTACAATTTTTATTCGTTAGGCGTTTGCTTGATGGGCATGGGCCATGGCCATCTTATATTTTTATCTCCACGCACTATATGTAACACCTTTTGGTGACCTCATGATTCCCCTGGATAATCCCAACTCACCTATATGGGAGTGTGTATTTCATGCATAGATATAGTGTAGATAGGGCAACCCCGAGCTGATTAAAATAAAGTCTCCCTATGATGTTTTCAAAGTTAGAGCATTAAAACCCTTGGAAGCCTTGCCTTAAAAAGAAGTTTTTGGTGTTGAAAGTTGTTTTTTAGTGCTTTCAGGAAAGTGGTATTCGGCTACCAGAATGTGGTATTCAAATACCATTGTGAATTTTTTGAAAAAAGGAAATGTTGCAAAGTGGTATTCGGTTTCCAGAATGTGGTATTTGAGTACTAATTGAACTAATGTATTTTTTTTTCATGAAACAAAATCATTGTTTTGAATAACAAAGTTTCATGGAACTATTTCAAATTTATGCAATCATTCCTATAGATTTTTAGAAGTTTATGTAAAGCATCATACACTAGGTAAAGAATTACTAACTTTCAAAATCAAATTTATGAGAATCAAATATAAGTTTCAAAGTTTTCTTCTTTTTTCAAATGGTTTGTAACTATTTTAACTTTAATAAACCAGAAAATTTTTATTAAACCAAAACACAATCTGAGCAATTAAATGATATACTTTGAATTGTGATATTGAGAAAATAACGTTTATAATCCCAAGATTGGACTTGAAAAATAGCCTATAACTACATTCTTTATTTCTCAACAAAAGTTTGAGTGCTCGTGTAGTTCCTCATAGTGTGTTGGTGAAAAGCGTTTGTAAATAGAAAGTGGTGTACATTCTAATTTTTGTAAGGATCATCATAGTGTTTGGTGATTATTGTAAAGGTTCTTTGAGTTGGGGATATTCAAAGTCTAGCATATGGTTTTGTGTTTGTTTATGTTTTAGAAGTTTGTAAAGAGGTTTTGGCGTGAGAATTGTACAAGGATCTAAACAAAACCCTCTAAAGAGTAAAGAAAATAGATGTACCATGGTTGATACGAGTAACTAGTTTAATTCTCTCGTGTCATTTATTTTTATGCCTTTAAATTTCTTCACTTTACATTTAACTTAAAGTAGCACTCAATCACTTGCTTCCAATAAAATTAAAAGATAAAAAAACGTTGCATAAACTCAAGAAAATCCAACAATACTATTCACCGCCTATCTAAGATTTCCTCTCATAGTTACATTTGACATCATAGCAAGAGTTAGGTAACTTATTCCTAGATCCGGGATAAATTGGATTCCAAAAAACCTTTACTCGAAGTAGGCAATAACGTTAATAGACCACTTGTTTAACCCTTGAGTGTGAGGATTTTTAAAAGATTAGAATGCAAATGTACCTTGAGTCACAAGGTGTAAAAATTTGGGAAGCTGTCAAAATGGTCCTTACATTCCTAGTACAATTGTTAATGGTTTAAGTTAACCAAAACTTGAAGATGAGTGGAATGACGACGATAAAAAGAAAATTTTACATCATAAGAAAGTCATAACATGATATCATCCTCCTTAGGTATGGATGAATTTTTTAGAGTGTGTAATTTCCAAACCGCTAAAGAAATATGAGAAACCTTGGAAATCACACACGAAGGTATGGAAATATTCAAAAGGTCTAAAATAAACAATCTCTCTCTCTCTCTCTTTCAAGAATATGAGATGCTTAAAATGTAACCAGTAGAAAGAATTCTACATTTGCAAAGAGGTTTCCTAATTTGACAAACCACTTAACCGTTCTTGAAAAAACCTTCACCAACAATGAACTAAATTTAAAGGTTCTTAGATCTTTGAAAAGGTAATGGCAACCAAAAGTGAAAGAAATTGTATTAAATGGAAGTCCATCCAATATGACATTGGCGACATTGTTTGAAAATTTGCAAGAACAAGAATCGGAACTTGAAAAAATGGAAGAGCATGAAGGACATGAACATAGAGTGAGATCTCCTGCCTTATAAACCAAATTCAAAGATTAAGATAGTGGCCAAGAAGAAGAATCTCAATCAGATAGTGAAAAATATGATGAATACATAGAAGTACTTGTCAAGAAGTTTGAAAAATTCTTGAAAAGAAACAAAATAAAGAATTTTTTCAAATAAAAAAGTTCAATGAAGAACCAACTTCAAGAAAAAATGTCACTTGCTTTAAATGTGGAAAACAAGTTCATATTTAGAGTGATTGTCCTTTTATCCAAAAGAAGACCAAATTCAACAACAAGAAAAGCATATATCTCTTGGGAAGACAGCGGTGTGAGTACAAGTTTTGAAAATAAAGAATAAGCACATTACTATGATGATAATGATGATGAATACAGAAACTAACAAAAAAGGATCCAAAGAGTTTTGGATACTTAGAAAGAAACATTAATTTGTATTTTGCAGGTGTATTTGGAAACCATGTGCTATAATTGTAACATAAAGATTGGTTGTTCAAGACATGAGAAAACTATATGGTATGGTAAGGTAAATTTTCTTTTTCTTGAAGAAAAATTATGAAGTAGAGTAAGAGTATGCAATTACATCATTTTATCTAACACTTTAATTATGATGATGCAATATTTCCTCTTGGATTAGTTGTTATGGATTGTAATATTTCTCTCTCCATTATATTTTCTTGTTTGTTCTATTTTTTCTTCTTTTTAATGATATCCAAAGAGGGAGAAATTGTAAGGTATTATTCTTGTTATGTTCATGATATTTTCAGAACACACAAAAGTATCATATTAAAAAAATTTAGGGGGAGATATACAAGATAGAGAGAGTTTCTAGTTGTTGCACATATTTTAAGATTAAAAAATAATATAGAAACTCGTTGAAGAACAAGAAAATTTCAAAAGATATTTGTCATCATCAAAAAGAGGGAGAATGTTAAGAAAAACATCTAGTTGACCTTGGCTAGGGTGTTAATAAACACAAATACATCAATAAAAGTATAAAATATAAAGTTAACAATGATCAAAAATGAATAAAAAGATGAAGACAATGAATGATGAAGATAAAGACAACATTCGAGCATGACAAAGTAGCAAGGATTAACATTCAACAAAATTAAGATTGTCTTTCTCTTTGATATATCATCATTCATCTTATATATCACTTAAAATGTTAGAAAATATCACTCAAACTTAAACTAAATTTTTTTAAAAGTTAAGGCATAAAAACCTTTGGAAGCTTTGCCTTAAAATGATATTTTTATTGTTGAAAATTGTTTTTAGTGCTGCTAGGAAAATGGTATTCGACTACTAGAATATAGTATTTGAATACCATTGTGAATTTTTTGAAAAATAGAACATTTCAAAGTGGTATTCGGGAACCACAATGTGGTGTGAAAATACTAGCTGGACCAATGTGTTTTTTCATCAAACATAATCATTGTTTTGAATGGCAAAGTTTCACGAACTCATTTCAAACTTATGCAATCATTTATAGAAGTTTTTGGAAGTGTGTATAAAGAATCGTACACTAGAAAATGAATTACCAACTTTCAAAATCATATTTTTAAGAGTCAAATATCATTTTCAAAGTGTTCTTCATTTTTCAAATGGTTTGAAACTATGTGAATTTTAATGAATCAGAAATAGTTTCTTAAACGAAAAACAGAATCTGAGCAATTAAATGATACACCTTGAATTGGGATATTGAGAAAAAAGTTTATAATCTCAATATTGGATTCGACAAATAGCCTACAACTACATTCTTTATTTCTCAACAAAAATTTGAGTGCTTGTGTTTTTCATCATAATGTGCCGGTGAAAAGTGTTTGTAAATAGAAAGAGGAGTACTTTCTAATTTTTATGAGGATCTTCATAGTGTTTGGTGATTGTTGTAAAGTTTATTCGAATCAGGAAGATTCAAAGTCCACCATAGATTTTGGGCTCTTTTATTTTTTTTCTAGTAACCCATCCTCTATAGGCAATATGTCTCTTCCCCTCATTTGGGGTAGTTGGGCACCTTCTAAAATGATTGTTTTTTCTTGAAAGCTTCTCCTTGATATATTGCCCTTCAGAAAGTATTTAATCAAGAGAAAGGTGATTGTGAGCCCTACTATTACCTTGTGTCATATTTGTGGTATTTTGATTAAGTCAGTTTCTTATTTGTTTATAACTTGTGAATTAGCTAGCAATTTTTGGTATAGGATTTCCAGCTGGTTAGGGTGGTAGATACTTCTTCCTTTAATATGATATGGTATGCCATGGCCTGGACCATTTGGAGGGTCTAAAATGATATTGTGTTTTCTAGTTTTCAACAAACGTGAAACATGTGGAAAAGATTAATATTATTTGACTTGAAAATGGTTTTTGAGGGAGATCAGTAAAGAACTCTTGCACCTTCATAGAATGACTTCAAAACCATATCATTTAGGCTAATCAATAGTGGGTCAATATTTCGGCAAGGTTGGAAATGTAACTATGTAAGTGTTTCTTTCTTTCTTCCCTCGGTGGTCTTGATCCTGTGTTGGTGGTCTAGCTGATTTGAGATCTAATTTAATTTTTTTACGTGCATTTCTTATAGGGCCATTTTTTTAGAGTTGTCTGTGGTGACTTGTTTTGTTATGCTCTTGTAAAAAAAATTTATACTATTTTTATTTGCTTAATTTTATTGTTGTATCTTTTAGTACATCCTATGCCAACAATTTCGCTCCTATATACTCGATTTGAGCTTTTAACACTATTTTATTTTTCCTTTAAAAAAATATGGAATGTTTAGTATTAAAAAAAATATACTATACAAATGTTAAGTACAATAAAATTATGTTGGCTCAAATACAATTGCGATGGTTCATTTAATCCGGTTACTAAGGCTGCTGGGTGTGGAGGGATTTTCCATAATCATTTGGGTAATTTCATCCTTGTTTTTGCAGAGACTATTACTTCGGCATTGTCGGTGTTCGCTGAATTTTCCGCTGTTCTCAAAGCTATTGACATAGCAATTTCTCGTGATTGGAGGAATATTTGGATCGAAACCGATTGTAGTATGGTTGTTAACACTTTCTCTAATTCGACTTTGGTCCCCTTGAAGCTTTTTCGTAGGTGGAATAGAAATTTGAATCTTCCTAATACTACTAACATCATCATTACTCACATACACAGGGAGGGGAACTCTTGTGCTAATTTAGCGCTCAACACAGGTTCGACTGTTATTTTTGACTTCATCCCAATTGAGATTAGGGGTGATTTTGTAAAGAATAGGTTAAGAATACCTTTTTTTAATTTGATAATTTTTTATGGGGTTAACCTAGCTCTTTTTTGGGTTTTGATTGTATCTCTTTCTTCTTTATCAATATATATGAGCCTTATTAAAATAAATAAAAAACTAGACTATTAATCTCATATTGTAAAAAATGCAATCTTATCTTAATGTAGTCATCTTATTAAATTAAGTTCAAAATGACAAAAGTAATGAAATATTAAATCTTAATGTTGATGTCCTCTTATTTACCTTGTTAAACATTATTAAAAGATTTTGACTTTTGCAAAAACAATAACATGTGAGATGTTAAATATACATTAGGACTATATGAGTTTTTAGCATTAAAATCCATATGTTAATTAGACTCATAATACCAAAAAAAATTAGACTCGACAAAAATAATTGGATTCATAGGATTCTCTTCATAAATATATACATGAAACTATAAACTTTAAAATAAATAAGATTAGTACTAATAATAGCTAGCTATCCACATATTTACACAAATATTTAACAGTTTGGTGCATTATTATGAGTATCATCTAGTACATTATATGCAAGTTAAAATGGTTTAATTGTTTTTTAATCATAATTAATTAATGAGTGATTTTTACTCAATAATTTACTGAATAAAATGATTTTTTTTCTATTTTTTATAATTATTTTTCATCGTGTTTCTAAAACAAATTGTGTTGCAAAATTATGGGTTGATTTTACCTCCTAACTATATTGGCATACCAACAATTATTTTCAGCAATTCATTGTCATGGCTCTAATAAACTTTGGCCCAACATTACATGCAAATATCAAGCGTAAATACGGCGAGGAGGAGGGAAAAATAAGGATAAGGGGTAGTTGTATTTCCTCTTGGCTTAAAGACATTAAGAAGATAGAACTAGTAGGAGGAGGGAACCATCTCAATTGGTTTGAGGGGCTGGAAAGCTGAATATTGGGGGAGGGGGAGAATACATCTTTCTGGAGTGATTGCTGGTTAGAAGGTCCCTTAAAAATGAGGTTCGAACGACTATTCTCAATATCTTTGAATAAAGAAGCTACAATGGCAGATATGAGAAGGGGAGAGGGAAATACTAGAGAATGTCAATTTAGCTGGAGGAGAGATCTCTTTGAATGGGAGTCGAAATTATTGTAGCAGTTAATTGAAGAAATTAGTTCAGCCTCTTTTAGAACTGGGCGAAGGGACAACGTTGTTTGGATCACCGATCCTTCCGAGAGCTATTCTGTTAAATCAGCCTACTCCGCCCTATCAGATGCTAGTAACAAGTTCGTTCCCCTTAAAGTGGCGGTGTTTGTTTGGAAAATCATCCAGAACCGAATCCCGTCAAAATAAAACCTATGTAAGAGAGGGATATTAACTTTGGACAATTCATTTTGTGAAGGAGGATGTGGATCGGTAGAATCCACAAACTACATTTTCTTCGAATGCCATCCCGTAACCAAAGTCTGGGCTGATATCGCGAGATGGTTAAGGGTGATTACTATATTTCATAACTCTACTGTTGTCAATTTTAACGCCTTTCCAGGAGTGTTGCAGGGAAATAAAGGACAGGCTCGCGGAATCTCCATAATTTGGTTCGCATGCATATGGAGCATTTGGAAAGTTAGAAACGCGAAGATCTTTCAAAACAAAGATATCTCTTTCTCAGCGATTGTCGAAGAAACTAAGCTCCTCTCATGGAATTGGTTGAGAGTTAATTCAAGAAGATTCACTTACTCCATTTATCAGTGGCTATCCACTCCGATTGTATGTCTCGAAGCATTGAAATGACAGTAGAATTAGCTTCGGTCTATCCCTTATTGGTCTGGCACTTGAATATCTTTCATGGTGCAGAATGTAGGTTTCTTCTCCATAGAGTTCATGATCGTGATAAGAAAGGATTTCCAAATTCTCGAATTGCTGATTACAAATATCGTTTTCTTTCTCCTACATTAGAGGCTGTTTATAATTTATGAATTATACATATGTGAATACTGATGCTACTGTTATAACTCATGATACAACAATGGTGTGTTTAGGGGGATTCCTAGTTTTGGATTGCTGTCTTTGGAAAGCATTGTTGGCTAGTGAGTACAAAGTATCCTCATGTTTTCCTATTAGAGTATTCCTGTTAGAGTATTCTTGTTAGAGTTGTTGTGTTAGAATTGGTGCAGTTAATTTATCAATCTCTACTACCACTCTTTGATTTCTAGCATGTCTTGTGCTAGCTTGTTTAATGATAAAAATTTTGCCTTTTCAAAAAAAAATGTAACAAGACTCAAAGTGTTTTTGAATGCTTCATCACCATAAGTTCATAACACTTTACATGTATAGTTTTTTTGAATTCAGATTAGGTGGAAGAAAATGAAACATTATTTATATTACAACATTGATATTGTTGTACATTTTAATAGTTGATTGTGTCACTTTCATTTTTTATCTTAGAAAAGGAATCACATAAATTTTAATACTACTACTTTTATATGTGTGCTAGTGGAAATCACTTCTATGAATATAAAAAATCATATACTAACATTTTAAAAAAAATACAATAGACGAGAATGTGAAATTTTATTGCCAAAAATCCTTGAAAAAAGGAAGAATTATTTTCAACCATACTTGTCACCTTGCAATTTTTATTAGAAAAAAGAAACAATAGAAAATAAATAACCAGTGAAGTACCATAATGCAATTAACTCCTCATAATCAATAATCAATAACCAAACCACAAAAAAAAGCTCAAAGATACCCATTTCGAAAACCAAGATAGACATTAGGGTATGTGGGAACAAGATTGATTCCAAGCCCAAATTTGTTGTCAAATGAATCATAATGTCCAAATCCATTAACTCCCATGTTTGATGAAGATGCGTTAGATTGTTCTATGATGCATTTGTTAGCAAATTTCCCCATGTTCTTCTTCAACTCCTCAATAGATCCCTTTAATTGAACCAATTCATTCAAGGCAAGCTCATCAATTGGACTCTCCCACCAAAATTGGCTTTGCCTAACTTTCCTTGCTTGCTCTATCTCTTCCCCTTGTTTCTTTTCAATCTCCAAATGGTTAAGAAGTTGAGTCAATTGAATGTTGAGATCGCGAACATTAGCATTTCTATGAGCCTCAACAAGTTGGAGAGCACTGGATTCTGGTGGAGGATTGCGAGTCACATAACGATCAACGATAGACTCGACTTCTGGATGACCAAATGAAAATGCCTTGTCAGCTGGAGAGAAAACTACCATTGCAATTTCAACGCCACAGAGAGTGCAAAGTTCACTAGCTTTTTTGAATAGCCCAGAACGGCGTTTAGAGAAAGTAACTTGTAAATGACTTTTTTTTGGTATTTTTTCAATAGGAATTTTTTGTCTCCCTAAGCTAGACTTCTTCTTTGACATGGTGAAAAGAAAGGAGTTAAGAAGTTGAAAAGAAACAACAATAAGAAAACTAAAACCCTTTTTTGTTGGGTTTCAAGATGGGAAACTAACATGGGTATATATACATAATTTTTTTTTTATTTAGACATAACTCAATTAATTTTCCTTTGATGTATTTTATTTCTTTTTATTATTTGTCTAAAACTAGGAAGTTATATAATCTTTGATCTTAATACTCAATTGATGTATGAGATTGAATTGGTTGGCATCTTAGAAGGATTTTTATCATTGCAATACTACTTATATATGCAATAAAAAACATGATTGCAAAAATTACAACAGAATATTAAATTCTTGATATTAAAAACATTATGTTTATAATTTTTATATGGAATTTTTTTAATTGACAAGCATATTTTAAAAATCATAGTATATTTATATTTAATATTTAATTTAAAATAATTATTTTCCCTTTTTAAAATTCAAATTTTAAACATTTTTTACACGGAAATATTAAAATTTTGAAGACTATTAATTTATTATACAAATATTATTTTGGAGAAGATTACCCTGACCACTCTAAAATTGGATCCAATAAAATTTAATATTAAAAATCTAAGCAACATAATTGTTTTCTTTACCACCATTTAACACATCATAATTAGTAGGTCTCTCATAAGTTAACTTAAAGTTATTATAACCACACATAAATGGACAATAAAATTCAAGTAAATTTGCAGCCTTATTCGTAACGTTTGTATTATAAAGCTTTACAAAAACTACTTTCAATATAAAATTATTTTCTAAAATCATTTTCTAATAAATAAAAAAATTTCATTAATATTATTCTCAATAAAAAAATTTCAAAGGTGGTGTACTTGGACCTCTTATTTTTCTACTATCTTTTTTCTATTAAATATTTTTTTTAATGTCTGATTTCTTAACAAAAATGACTTCTTTTTCCTTTAAAATTTGTAATAATTGACTAGAAAAATATTTTCCATTAATTCATTAAAATATTTTCTCATTTAACAAAAGATAAAATTTATATATGTTTTGAAGGAGTTCAATCCAATTTTGTTATACACATTATTACAAAGATTTGGTAATAACCCAAGCGCGTCAATGGATAGTTGAACAATATTTTTAAATCTTTTATAGTAAATTAAAAAAATATATAATTTTTTTGCATTTCCAAAACTAACACATAACATTATCAGATGAACTACAATTGTTTATCAAAATAATTAAACTACATCTTATTTAATTACTTTTTTTGAATAAATTTTCAAATTTTTGCAAGGCTTAAAATTTATGTTTCTAATTGGGCTTCATATAAATTTAGGCAGCATCTAATAAAGATTCACCCATTGATAGACTTCTTGGAATTTCCAGTTACACCTTGTTGCTATAATAAGCTATTTGAAAGTGTTTTTTAAAATGTGTTTTATTAACATTTTGGGAAGCTTTAGGTAATCATTTTGAATATAGTATTTAGTGGTTTTATTTATTTTTTTAAAAATGGGTATTTGATCTTAGAACAAATTAATTTTGTGGTTTGAACTCGCTGCAAACTCGGGAAGGACTTATCCTGTCACCCCCACAAATTGTTCTGACGCCCTTATAATTTTTATTAATATTTATATTATTTTTGACAAAAGTTTAGTTAAAAGTGCACATAAAAATTTGGGTATAACAAACAATTTTTTTTGGTAAAAATTAAAAAATTTGAAATGCATTTTTATCGATTTTAAAAAAAAATGAATTTAACATACCTTATCTTTTGATAAATCTTCTATATTTTTGAAAATTTTGGTAGTTCATTTATGATAGGCAAAAAAAAAAATTAACACTATCAATTTTTTTGAAAAATTCGATATGTTTTGTAAATTTCAGACATATTTGAAAAACCCGACAAAAATCATATTTTTTTCAAGAAAAATAGGATTTTATATCGCATATTTGAAAAATCATGTGTAAAAAGTACGATTTCACACATGGTCTTTAAAAACAGGTGTAAAAGTGTGTTTTGCATCTGTTTTTTCAAAAAAAATGGTAAAATCTCATAGATCCCTTAAAATATCCGATAAAAATTCATATACCCCTTTAAAAATCCGATAAAATCTCTAACAAAATCCAAATATCTGGTAAACACAGAATTTTTCTAAAAACTATAAAATTCACGAAGAGTATTAAGATAAAAACACTACTTTTATGGAGGTGTCAGGTGAAATTAAGAGGTGGCAGGATAAATCCTCAAACTCGTAACTAAGGTTAGTCCAACCGGCTGCAAGTGAGGTAGCATGTGAGACAGTTGTCGTAGGCCTCAAATATTTTTAGGCTTCAAATTTATATTTTCAATTTAGTTAATAATATTAACTAGTTTAGAGCTTTTAGTATAATGTAATTTTGCTGCTAAATGATCCTATGATCTTAAGATGAATTTGAAAATTATCATTTGACCCAATGATTATTAGGCATATTAGTACTCCATTCGTTGAAGCATCCTATGAGCGTGTGTCATGAAGACTTCCCTATGATATCTACTAGTTCATGTTATCAACGTTATCATTTGGTTATGATTGCACAAGTAAATCATTAGTTTCCTCTACTTAACTCAAAGCATTAAGTCAATTATTTTATCTTGTGTTATGAGATTAAGTTGTCATTATTTGTTGAGATAATTCCTCTAGTGATCATCAATGAAGTTTATTCTCTAGAGAATAACTTTGATAATTTTCATGTCAACATTAATATTTCAAATTTGAAAGATAGTTAAGTGATAGTTAAGTTTTGCATAAAAAAAAGTACAATGTAATGCACTACAATACATGTCGTGAGTACAAGGATGAAAAATAGTTTGTTGCAATTGTACAAATATTATAACAGCTCATTTATCAAAGATGAAGAAAACAATCGACAACAAGGAAGCAATACAAAGATTCAACTTCTCACAATTTTATTCAAAGAACTAAGTAATATTTTGAGTATTTGAATAAACATTTTGAGAATCAACTTGAAAAAAGAAAAAAGTTTTAAGTAAAGAACATCTAGATTAATCTCAAAGCTAAACAAGGTTGATATTATGAGAGGCTTGCCTAATTTAAAGTATCAATCAGATTCTATTGTTTAAGCATGTCAAAAAGGAAAACTTGTTAAAACTTACACTACTAAAAATATGACATTTGCTTAAAGGATTTTACATCAAATGTTAAAATATATGATGTGAAAAATATTTGTAAAAAATTTTTACATCAGGTATTTATGTTCAACGATATGAAAAATATATGAAAAATATATAACACAGTGGCAGTGTTGTAAATAAAATGAAAAAAAATAGGCGGTGGCAAAATTAAAAATAAAACGAAATTCTTTTTTAAGGGATTTTACATCGGTTATATATATTAACTGATGGGAGAAATGTATTACACAGTATGGCCTTTACATCGGGCCTTGATATTAACCGATGGGAAATATAGAATCGTGGGCCTTTACATCGGTCTAGTAAAAAACTGATGGAAAATGTTAAAAGAATTTCATCCAAAAACCCTAATCCTTCTTTACTGTTGCAAATCTTTTCATTTCTTCTCTTCTTCTTCTTCTTCGAGCGCGTTCTCCAAACTGACGACCATCTCGCCTTTCTCCAAAACCCTCCGTTCTCCATCCTCCAAACTCCTCTGTTCGCCGGCCGCCCACTCCTCCATTTGCCTTCTCCCGAAATCGACGACCATCTCCTCTTCCTCCGACCTCATTTGTTTGCCGGCTGCGGCGTCACCACCCTTCTTCTATAGGTTTTTTACCTCCGTTTTGCTTTGATTTATTTTCCTATGATGTAACTTTGTAGAGTTTGTTTTAATATCGATACTTTGTGTTTTGTTGATAGTGTGTAGTGACAAAGTTCAAATCCCATATGGGACAATTGTAAAATGACCATTAGTGCAATATTAGTAAAAATAATTTTATTACTGACTCACTGAGTATGTTTTATACAATCTAATATTGCAGGTATAATGTACAAAGTTGAGACCTGTGGCTAGTGGGCTTTTAACACCTTTTCAAGTGCTTTCTTTTCTTGGATTTCAACTGCTTTTTGGTCTTGGTATTCTTCTACAACTGAATAATTATAGGTTAGTGTTTGTATTGTCGGACAAGATCTATGGTTAATGTCTATCTATGTTATGTTGGGGTTTTAGACTGTTAATTAAATATGCCATAATCTCAATCAATTATTAAAGAACGGCACCAATTATCTGTTTTCCATGTCCTTGTCTATGGTAGTATGACCTTGATTGCTAAAGCTCTAAATCCTTCTGAAATGTTTAAGATTAAATATTATAGTGTCTGAAATAAATTAACATAGATTTTCCCTTGGAATAGACCTATAAAAATGTGTGGAAAACAAGGATAATATAGCATTGCTTTATCCACTACCATTTATTCATGTCTGTATACCTTGCAAAACACTGTTTTGTTCAGCACAAATATTGATCCTTTTTTGTTTAACAATTTTTGCTTCAAATGGCTTGCAAGTGCCATCACCCTTATACTTGTTTGATTCAACGCATACATATTTTCACAAGTTAGAGGTGTAAGAGTAAGTTTGAACTAGTTCATAGGAAAAAATGTATATATTTTTAAATTTATTTTTCTATAAAATTGGTTATGGGAGGAAGAGGGAATTTTTTTAATTGGCCTAATCCAAAAATATGAAGCCTTCAAAAGGGTTTTTTAGAAGTTTGTTTGAATTTGATTTAAGTTGATTATTTATGTTAAATAAGCTAATTTAAACACGTGCTAGTTGGTAATTTAGATTAGCTTTATATGTTCATTGAAATTTGATTATTTTTATTGGTTGAGGTTTTGCTTATCTGTTATGGACTTGTGTTTTTATGCTATGTAGGGATGGACAATCTATGAGATAGTAAGATATGCACCTCAGCACAACTGGTCTGCTTATGAGGAAGCTCTTAAGACAAATCCAGTATTAGCAAAGATGGTGATCAGTGGGGTTGTTTATTCAGTAGGAGACTGGATTGCACATGTGCGTTTCTGTGTATGTCATTCACTACGCCAAATTTAATTTTTAACAGCACCCCTACTAAAGCGCTTCTAGTAAAAAGCGCTCTTATAGGTTGCACTAAAAACAAAATAAAAAAACACGCTAAAAAAGCGCTCTTAAAGGGGGGGGTATGAGAGCGCTTCTGAAAAGCGCTGTGGTAGGGGGGGTGTATGAGAGCGCTTTTGAAAAGCGCTTTGGTAAGGGGGGGTATGAGAGCGCTTTTGAAAAGCGCTTTGGTAAGGGGGGGGGTATGAGAGCGCTTTTCAAAGCGCTGCTATAGGGGGGTTTAATGAGAGCGCTTTTTGCTAAAAAGCGCTGGTATAGACCAGGCTATGAGAGCGCTTTTCAGAAGCGCTTTAGTAGCCTTTATTAGTAAAAATTAAAAACAAAAACACGCTTTCACTTTCTCACTTTCTCTCTTTCGTTTTCTTTTTATTACTGTTTCTCACTTTCTCTGCAACCGAAAAACCCTCCGTCGTCGCCAGCCACAGCCACCACCGTTCGTCCCTCCGTCGCCAGCCACCACCGTTCGTCCCTCCGTCGCCAGCCACCACGTTCGTCCCTCCGTCGCCAGCCACCACCGTCGTTCTCTCCTCCGTCTGACTGTGCAAGGTAATATGATTTATGGGTTTAGTTTTAAGGGTTTCAACTAAGGGTTGCACTGCAATTTGAGAATGAAGCATATTACATGTTTGATTAAATGTCTTTAGAGTGTTTAATTTTCATTGAATATTTTCTTACTTTTATGATATTTTCTTACTTGAGATGGTGATTTGGTGAGACAATTTTTATAATCTTGTTTTATTGTCTCTTTGTATCTGCAGAATCTGAATCTCTAAAAGAAAATTGCTTAACCTTGTTCCCAATATATCACCACTCTTCTTTCTCCTTAGTTCAGGTTTGTGCTCTTAACTATGCTTAAGTATACTTAAGTTAGGTTGTTATGCTTCAGGTTTTGTTGACTTATTGGAACAATGTTTCGTGAGGTTTTATATAAAAGTATAAGTTTTGAAGTTCTACTGTTATTTTGATTACATGAAAACTTTGGCATACTATTTCATGAAGTATATTTATATATTTACTTATTTGTGGGATTGAGAATGAAAATGCTATCTTTATTCTAAAACATGATCGTTGTGCACTATGAGCATGTTTGAATGTAATACAAACATTTCAACTCTTCCTCTTGCTATTTTGTAAATTGAAAAAGGTGTCTTAGTTTGGTTTTGGATTTAATGTATGAGTTCATATTGATGTCTCTACTTTATTGCAACTTGGTTTATGGAATTCTACAAGTTTTGAAATGGATTGAACTATATTAAAACATGCTCATATATTAAATTGACTTTAAGAGATAAGAAGGAAATATCTATATTTATTTCTGAAATGAAATGAGATGCGAAACATTCACATTATTCTCTTTCAAATTTTACATTATTTCATCTTGAACTTGTTTGAAGTGAATTTTGAGAGCCAATTTATACGTATATCATGGTTGTCCGGGATGTTGGTTTAGGGATTTAGAACTTGTTTTGAACCCAATTTCTCATGGTACAATGTGACTTCTTGCATCTTGTTTCATTTTTGGTTTGAAAATTGTGTTTGTTTGTGAGTTTACTTGAATTTGAATGAATTTGACATAATGATACAATGCTGATTTTTTTAAGCTATGGGTTATGACCTAATTTTTATATTCCATTGACACAATTTCTAGTGTTGTCAATGTTATAGATTTGTGACTTATTCTTTTTGTATTGATAGGGGTTACTTGTGAAGAGTGAAAGTTTGATCTCATTCACGAATCTTACATTGTGTGGGTCTACAAGTTGCTTACTACTATACAGGTAATATATTGTTCTCTCTCGCCAAAGTAATATGTTGAGTTTTATTGCTTCTGATTCATTCGGTAATATGTTGCGTTTTATTGCTTCTGATTCATTGCGTTTTATTGACAGAAACGCATTATACCGTTCTGTTCCTAAATAATTAGTTGTTTTTGTTTAGCTTAATTAATTAAGACATGAGTGTAATACTCATTATTCCGACATGTGGAATATTCTCTGATTTTGAAGTGATGAACTTACTAACTTTGTAACTTTTAGATTATATTAAGTAATACTCATTATTCCGACATGATATCAATTTCGTTAATCGTTAAGTGATGTACTTACTAACTTTGTGAATTGAATTCGCCATAGGGGTTACTTGTGAAGAGTGAAAGTTTGACCGTTTTTGTTTAGCTTAATTAAGTCATGGATAAGACATGGATGAGATCAAACCGATTGTCGAAAGAGTACGAGAAAGGGGTATGGAAATTCGTTGAGTTTGCGGTTGCGCACTCCGAAGACCCGCTTCGAATGCCGTGTCCTTGCTTGGGTTGCTGTTATGGGGATAAGGTTGACGGGAAAAAGTTGGGATCCCATTTACTACGGTTTGGAATTGATAGAAGTTATACATGTTGGACAATGCATGGTGAGAAAAGTAACGGGAATGCTGGGTCGAGTTGTAATAGGAAGTATGCTTCAAACGACGATTGCACAGACACATACGATTGCGATCGAGTTGAAGAGATTGCAGAAGCGCTTGAAGAAGATCTTGCGGATTGTCCCAAAATGTTTGAGAGGTTGGTAAGCGATGCAGAGAAACCGTTGTATGATGGTTGTTCAAAATTCACAAGATTGTCTGCGGTGTTAAAGTTGTACAACTTAAAGGCGGACAATGGATGGTCGGATAAAAGTTTCACAGAGTTATTAGCCCTTATGAAAGATATGCTACCAGAGGATAATGTTCTTCCCAATCGAACGTATGAAGCCAAAAAGATGCTGTCCTCTATTGGCATGAGCTATGATAAGATACATGCATGTCCAAACGATTGCGTTTTGTTTCGAAACGAGTATGCAGCGTTGAATGAGTGTCCTAAATGTGGTGCCCCTCGATATAAGAAAAAGTTGTCTCCTGCTAAAGTCTTATGGTATTTTCCTATAATTCCGAGATTTAGACGCATGTATCGTAGTGAGACCGATTCAAGACACTTGACTTGGCATGCAGATGAAAGAATTATTGATGGAAAGTTGCGACATCCGGCAGACTCACCACAATGGATGAAAGTTGATACTGATTATCCTGAATTTGCAAAAGAAGCAAGAAACCTTCGGTTGTCATTGTCTACTGATGGAATGAACCCGCATGGTATTCAAAGTATCTCGCATAGCACATGGCCTGTGATTCTTATGATCTATAACCTACCTCCGTGGCTATGTATGAAGCGTAAGTACATGATGTTATCAATGCTAATTTCTGGGCCTAAACAACCAGGGAATGACATAGACGTATACTTGGCACCGTTAATCGAAGATTTAAAGTTTTTGTGGGACAACGGTGTGGAGGTTTACGATGGGTATAGGAAGGAAAGTTTCAACTTGAGGGCGATGTTGTTTGGAACAATTAATGATTTTCCAGCATACGGAAATCTATCCGGGTACAGCAATAAAGGTCAAAAGGCGTGTCCCGTTTGTGAAGATGAAACCGATACGACACGATTGGATCTTTGTCAGAAGAATGTCTTTCTCGGTCATCGTAGATTCTTAAATTCTAATCATCACTACCGTGGGTGGAGAAAAGAATTCAACGGAAAGGCCGAACATGGTAGAAATGCGTTTTAATTAATTGTCTAAATGTGTTTTATTTGACGATTTTATCTTTTGTGTCAATGCATAGTTAGAGGAGACTAAAAGTGAGGAAACCTCACTTCCTGAACATGTGTTGTGGAGGGAAGCTCGTGTGGGCAAGGATCATGCTGTCGATCCCGAAGTTCAGAGAGTTTTTACTGAATGTGTAAGTATAATACTGTGTCTTTAATTAAATCAAATGTTTTTTAATATATAAATGATTTTTTAATGTAAATGAATTACAGGAGACCTTGTCGCAATCGGCATCCACCGGTGAGGGGAGCGTACTTAGTAGAGCACTAGATGCTCCTGAGTATCCCGGTCGGGTGAGGGGTAAGGGTCATGGTGTGACTCCAACCTCTTTTTACAAGAGTCCTAGGAGAAGAAATCCTTCAAATGAAGAAGTGTTGCAAAAGTTGGCGGAATTGCAAGCACAAGTCTCTGAATTGCAAAGAGATAAAGAGGCGTATATGAGAGAAAAGTGCAACACTTCATCGGTGAAAGAAACTAGTGATAAGGCTAGTATCAACTATCAAAGGAAATTTCCCGAGGTAATTATAATTTTTTTTCCTTTTAAATTGTTCTATTTTATTAATGATAATGACTTTATATTTACTATTGGTTTAGGGCATTTCATCTTGCCAACTATACTTATCGGAACCGAGTTATCGACTAGTTGGCAAGGGAAAAGTGCACAACACTTTGGGAGATTTACTTCACCATAGACCGCTCCCGGATGGACACCTGAAAGTATCGGTGGATGTTGTAGTAGATCATGATGCGATGCTACCGGTACCTGACATGGTCTCAGAGACGACATTGCTGCGAGATGCAATAGGATCATTTGTTGCATGGCCCTCGGAGCTCATTACCATTAGTGATGAGGCATATTGAAAACGATTATGAATCATTTAGTTTTCGAATGTCAATTCTAAACCGTTTATTAATTATTTTTTACATTTTAATTTTAGACTGCTCCTATAAAACCCACAGTTAAGGGTAAAGGGATTTTACAGGAGGAGGAGTCCGTTGCATCACTAAAAGAGGTACATTTACAGTGTTAATAATTAATCTGAATCTAAATCTGCATGATTTTATATTTTACATAACTTATATGATTTTTAGGCATCCGCTCGAGAGTCACAACAAGTGACGCAGCAAGTTCGTACCGTACCACCCACTGGTCCTCCGAAGCCAGCGGGAAAAAAAGGCGGTGCTTCTGTGCCTCGGTACCGGTCGACGCTCGCAACAATGGTTGATATGTCCGATTTGAAGGATGGTGCTTTACGTGAAATCGTTATGGATGAGAGTGTCTTCGGTATTGAATTCAAGTCACTTATTACACTTGATGACTTGGAGGAGATTTTTAAGCATGATCAACTAGGCGTCAATAACATGCACTCATACATTCGGTAATATTCCCTCATCCGATATATTATTTAATTAGTCCCACAATATAATTTATTTACACATTTCAATGAAAATAATCTAATGTTTATTATGTTTTTATTTAAGGTTGTTGTATGACAGAGTGTTGCGCGGGACTCCGTTGTCTAACAGATTCCGTTTCGTGTCTTCCGCCCACTGCAGCGGAATGGCAATTGATTCGGAACCGGAATCAGTTAGACAGTGCTTAGTAGATAGATTCATGTCCACCGGCAATACAGAATGTCTGCATCTTTGGGCGTATAATACCCGACCAGTAGGGTTAGTTTCTCATTCTTTGTTCATCTAATCTCTGTTTCTTTTGTGTATAGCAAAATTTTCATATAACCTATTGTTTTTATTTATAGAGCACACTGGTTGCTGCTTGCTATCAACCCTATAAGGGAAGTCGTGTATTATCTGAATTCGGTAAATGGTGAATGGACCAATTATTCGGCCATGAAGGACATCGTTGATTTGTAAGTGGGATCGTTCTAAATATATATTCGTGTATATTTATATATATATATATATTTACTTATTTGTGGGATTGATCTAAACATATGCTTTTATATATTTGTTAATTAGATCAATACAAGTGTTCCGAAGTCAACGGGACGCACAGGTATCCCGAACTAAATCTAGCAACATTACTTGGATCCAAGTGCAGGTACATTATTTTTCACAATGTTGCTTATAATATATTTATGCTACTTGATAAAACAATGCACAACTATAGAATCTTATTTGTTTTTCTATGTAGTGCCCGCAACAGAAAAACAGTTACGATTGCGGATACTTTGTATTGAGGTTTATGAAAGAAATCCTTCAGGCAAATCAATTAGAGATTCCGATCACGGTATGAATTTATAACTTAAGATAATTTCATATAATTTATTACATTTAACTAAATGTATCATTCATATTTTGTTTTTGTTTTGTAGTACCTTGACGAATTCCGTGCCGCTGGATACTCGAGACTTAAGTTGGAAGAAATAAAAGAGGATTTGTGTCATTTTTATATTAAGCGCTTTTTCATGTAGGGTTTGTGTCGAATTGAAGTACTATAATATTATTGATGTTGTAATGATGTATATATATAATTTTGGATATTATAATGGTATTATATTAGTATATATATATATTGTCTTACTGATGGCTGAAATAATATCGTCGAAAATAAATTACAGGTCGAAAATATTACAGGCTGAAAACATATTACAGGTCGAAAATATTACAGGTCGACTGGGAGGATTAAATTACAGGCTGCACATTAAAATACCTCATTTAGCTACTAAAGCGCTTTTTAAAAAAGCGCTCTTAAAGGCCCACATACTAAAGCGCTTCTTTTTAAAAGCGCTGCCAAAGATTACTAAAAAAGCAAAAAAAAAAAAACATACTAAAGCGCTTTTGTAAAAGCGCTCTTATAGGGGGGCTATCAGAGCGCTTTTTCTGGAAAAAGCGCTCTTAAAGCCCACCCTATAAGAGCGCTTTTACAAAAGCGCTTTAGTATGTTGCGTTTTTTTTTTATTTTTTACTCTCACAGGTGGGCCTATCACAGCGCTTTTCTGGAAAAAGCGCACTTAAAGGGGGGCCTACCAGAGCGCTTTTTCCTGAAAAGCGCTCTTAAAGGGGGGCCTACAAGAGCGCTTTTTCCAGAAAAGCGCTCTTATAGGGGGGCCTACCAGAGCGCTTTTAAAAGCGCTTTCGTAGCCTATGCCAGCGCTGGCTTTGGCAGCGCTTTAAAGCGCTGTTAAAGGCCAAAATAAGCGCTCTTGTAGCTGTTCCGTGTTGTAGTGATTTCATGTTCAGCTAAGTCTCAGTTAGTTGAATAGACGATATTTTAATCATGGACTATGGCTTAAGTCTCCTGATTGTTGCAGTGCTTGGAAGGAAAACCTCTTTTTGAGTTTGGTCGTGCTCGGATGTTCAGATCGAAACTATTTCCTTATAAAGAATGGTAGGTAGTTCCTGTCAAAGTTACCTTCGATCAAACTGCATGGTCGGCCGTTTGGAATAGCATTTACTATACGGTTGTGGGGCTCCTGCGTTTTGACTGTAAGAGAACCTTCTGGCTCTTTTTATTTATATGTTGAATGGCAACAATTCATGTTTTTCTTTGAGAACCATTAGTGCTAACTATGATTCTGCAACTTCTTACGATTAATGTTCGTCTAAATTTTCTTATACAGGCAGGATGGAAGTTGTGGCCATTTGCTCATCTAACTACATACGGTGTAATACCAATTGAACAAAGACTTCTTTGGGTCGATATGATTGAGCTTATTTGGGTGACCATACTTTCAACGTAAGTTTATCTAGGTTTATCTTGAATTGTTGCATTGAAAATTTCTTCATGTAGAAATTATATGATGAACAGGAGAAAAGTTGGAAGTGAGTGTGAATATGTGTTTACCATATAGACACTTATGTATAAGTTGTTTTTTGTACTCAAAGATAGAATGTGATTAAATTATATGCTTTGTTGTTTTCATAAGCTATCACATCTAGCTTATTGAAAGAAGTTGAAAACAACTTACAAACATACTATAAGTTACTTTTGTAAAATCCAAAATAAACTTTATAGTCTTTAGAAATATCTGTAGTGGTTCTAACATGGACTTTTGTACTTAATAGATATTCAAATGAAAAATCAGAAGCAAGAAGCTCTTCGGTGGCTATAGAAGAGAAATCCACTACAACTGAGGTAAATGTTAAACGAATACTAATTTATTGTGCGCACTTGTTTGATAAGTCTGGTTTAAAAATATTCACATGGCTTATGGGCTTTCTTATATTCACCAGGAGTAATGAGAAGAGATATATGTTTATAAGTAGTGGGAGGAAAGTGTCTTTGCTCAAAAAGATTGTTATAATGCAGAATATGGCTTCTGGATTTTCTGTTTTTGACAAGCAAGTAATTGTATATGTGTATATGTTGCATCCCTTGGAAATTCATGTATGTTAGGTAGCATTATCAACTTTCTTGTAACCATTACACAAGGTAATTGTTGATAAAATTTATTGATAGACAATATATGTATATAATAAACTTGCCTTTTTGCATGTATTAGAATGTAGTTGAAAAATGTGAAAAATAGCGACCTAACTTTGGTCTGTGTCGTATTAGAAACATATGAAAAATTAGGAGAAAAAACAATTATAGCAAAAAAACGAAAAACACCTAGAATTCACTTAAAAGAAGAAAACATATTACATCGGGCCATTGAGGAAATAGATGTAAAAACATATATAATACATCGGGCAACTGGAAAAACCGATGTAAAAACTATATATTACATCGGTCCATCAAATTCACCGATGTAAAATATGGCATATATATTTTTTTATTAAAAAATTGAATTATATTTCACATCAGACATCTGAATTCAACCGATGTGGTATGTTAATTTTTCACATCGGGCCTGATTTACTACATTGCTTGGATTTACATCTGACCTAGGCTCGATGTAAAAAGTACTTTTCGCCCGATGTAAAAAGTACTTTCTGCACTAGTGTTATTTTTATTCTAAAATCATTATTTCTTCATTTATACCACTAGAGTTCTTAGACATTTATTTGTTTAGGTTAGTGAAAAGTGACATCATCCAATGGTAAGAAGTATGGAATTATCATTGTTGATGACTACAACAGATGGACATGGATCAAATTATTAAGACACGAGGATGAGTCTAATTATGTGTTTTCACTATTATGAAATGAAATGTAAGTTTAAAAAGACTTGAATGTTGCAACTATTAGAGGTGGTCATGGTGGAGAAATTGAAAATATAAACGTTTTGAAAAAAATTCTGAAGAAAATGGTATTTTCCATTATTTCATCAATCATAGAACTCCATAACAACATGGAGTTGTATAAAGGAAAAATAGATCTTTCAAGAAATGATTAAAACTTGATAAACAAGAAAAATATTGTTAAGCACTTCTAGAAAAAAGATGAAAATACAACATGTTATATTCAAAATAGGGTTTATATTAGACATATATTTAATAATACTCCTTATGAGTTGTAGAAAGGTAGAAATCCCAACATTTATTAAGACCCTGTCAATTTGGTTGTACTTGTTATGAGATAAACACCAAGAAAAACCTCGACAAGTTTGATTCAAAAGAATAAAACGCAATATAAAGACCAGAGTGCCTACCCCCTGACATCAATGAGAAAACATCATGAACTCCATATATAGCATATATGACATTACACTAGAGACCAGATGCACCTGAGAATAGTTTCTGCTACAATTTTTCTAAAAGGGCCAAATTTACCAAATGGAGATCCTAGACACCTAGATCTTCTATCTGCTTATGTTTGAAAATATCAAGCCACTTAACCCAAGAAATCTTAGAATCACCTTTTACTCGACTTTAGAGAAACCTTCTTTGGATTCTAACAATCTTCTTCTAAAACCTTAAAATATATTTCTAAGAAAGACAAGAAAAAAATAAGAATTACATTCAAAACCAATTAGAGGAATTGTCTGGCTTATATCTAATAAGAGGCGCACCTAGTGGAAAGGCGCACCTATGGGAAGTATAAGTAAGAGAATGAATATTAGTATTCACATGTCTTTCTATGTCAGTCCTTGGGTTGAGATCACCTTCCTCAAAAACTTTAGCATCTTTGACAAACATGATTGGCTTGTGAGTGTGGTCGAGTTATATATATATATATATATATATATATATATATATATATATATATATATATATATATATATATATATATATATATATATATATATATATATATATATATATATATATATATATATATAATGATCAGTGGTGGTGGAAGAATGTTAAGGATGATGTGTTTTTTATAGTCTCGGCTTATTCTACCCTCCTAAAGAAAAATATCTCCTCTAATCTCTTTTCTCTTAGTGTGGACTTTATTCTTCCTTTAATTTAATTTTTTTTGGACTTCCTATTAAGTGGTTGTTTTTTTTGGCAATTATTGCACAATAAAATCCATATTATAGAGAATTTCTGTAAGTGTATGATTTTGGTTTATTTGAACATTATCTTTTGTATTATGTGTAGGGGTCTGTATATTTAGTTTCTTATTTATTTGTAACCTATGAGGTGGTGAAGTTTGTGTGGTATAGGATATTTAGGTGGTTGGGTTGTTTTTAGTTCTTCCTAAGAATATTAGGTTGCTTTTTGAGATATTTTTCTCGTTGAGAGGAGGGCCTAGGATTTTGGATGGGCTCACCATGGTCTGGCATTCAGTTTTTTGCTCGATTTGAAATCCTGAAATGATATTATTTTTTCAAAATTGTCAACTAATGTAAAGGATGTGGAGGAAAATAGCATTTTCCTAACTTATAAATTGTATCTTAGTAGGTCTGTAACCATCTTCTATGCTTTCCCTACTTGGATTGAAAACCATGTCCTCTATCTGAATCAATAGAGGTTTGAGAGTCTTTAACTTTGCTCTTGTGGTAGAGTATTCTTGGTGTTTTCCCAAGAGCTCTCTGTTTCTATTAATGGTGGTTTATTTAGGGTTGAGCTTTAACATGTGTTCTCTTACTCATTACTGGTGTTTATTATTGTGGTTTTTTTATTTGTTGCCCAGTTTTTTGGCAGTTTTTTATTTGTCTACGTTTGGAGGTTTTCTTTTTGTTTGTGATTTGTTTTATTATTATTTGTTATTGTTTTTAGCAGTATCAGCTTGATACATCTTGTGCCTCTTGATTGTATCATTATTTATACTCTTATGATCTTTTAACCGCCCTTTGTTTTATATCACGTATTATATTTGTCGTTGAAACAAATTTATGGATGAACAAATGTATTCAACTTCCTCCCATAATTCTTGCTATCTACACACGCTACAAGAAAATAGCTGGTTGTTCATTTCTATAGGCAACACATGGAGTATTGTAAGTAATATTTACTCATCCTATTTCTAGGTCATGATTTTGTGGAGTTATTACATATATTATGTTTCACTTTTAAAATGATTTTCAAAATCACTCACTCACTAGCACACACTACCTCACTTTCCTTTCTTTTACTTAGAAATATTTCATCTTCTCCATTATCATCTTACTTACCTTTCACCATAGTCATGTTTGCTCATAATTCTTAAAGGCGCATTTGAATTTATTGGAAAAGCCCACCTTTATTTGCAAAGATGAAGACTTCACCATTTTTTGTGGAACCAATAGTTGGTGTTGAAAGCCTAAATCTTAATGACTTTGACATTAATTCAACCCTGGTTTAAAGAAGTTAAATGTTTTAGATACTTGGATCTTAATTAGAAACATGTCTACACCAAACTCATCAAAAAATTCTTGATACATGCCTTTATAGGAGGAAACTATATCACTCAAATTGTTTAAGGAGAGGAAAATAAAGTAAGTGTAAGAGACCTTGCTGAGGTTACAAACACTGAATTCCATGGAAGAGTTATTGCTAAAGGTTTCACATAAAATATTTACATTCTTCAATAAATTTTGCATTGTTTGCAATAAATAAAAAGGCTCACCACGTGGATAATCAGAAGGACCACTTCAATATGATATTTCAAATAATTTTCAAAAGTATCATGTAGAAAAATTGTGACGGAAAGTTATATTCTCTCATGCACGCATAAGAAATTTATGGTTAATATTGATGAAGTCGTCCTTGGAGTCATGGGTTTGTGCATTCTAATAACTAGACATTATTTTGATGGAGAAATACCGTATGAAAGATTAATCTTAAACATTACTAAAAAGAGTGGTTTCATCGACACTCTACAAGCTGAAAATCATGAAGAACTCCTAAGAGTTTGTTATGGAGAACCTTTCAATGCTAAACTTCTAATGAAATTAGTTCTTATTCAAGGGCTAATATGTGTTGACGAAGAAACGAAAGAAGAATCCATTGATCATTCTCCTTAAACTCAAGAAACCTAGATTCAAGTAACCTGTCTTATAAAGACTAAGAAAGCGAATGGTCTTTCTAGACCATCAAGAAAGAGACCAATAAGATCTTTAAGGGTAACCAAGGTAGAAATTTACTTGATCATTTCATTATTTCTCAACAAGCTTCAAGTGTACATATAGTTAAGAAATTTTCCAATCCATAGGATAAGTATTGCTTTACCTTTTGATTTCAATGTTTCATTATTCGCAATGTCCTAGTTGACTTATTTTATTTATATTTGTTTTATTAAAATCTTTTTGTTTTAATTTTATTGTTGAGTTTTTTTAATTATAACAAATTTTCATTATGTAAGTTGTAGTTATCAAATCATCATCCAACTTTTCTTTGATGAATTATTGACTAATGTTAATGTGTTTTGCCATGTAATAGTGAGAAGGATTATGTGCAATGTTGGTGGATGATTTATTGTCACAAAACAAATTTACATGGTTTTTGCATTGCATCACTAAATCTTTTAGCACTTGTTTAATCCATAATTGTTTATAAATTCGTAGTACTATATCCATTGTTGTGAAAAGCGATACCAATAACAAAGTATAATAGGGAAATAGAGAGGAGAAGAAGAACACAAGAATTTGGTTATTACTGCTATTCTTTCACTTTCTCTTAGAAAACAAGATTACAAGTTTACAAGAATAACAAATAACCTCTCTCACCCTAAATTAGGATTTGCAGCTTAGCAATGATGAGAGACTAGTATGCTATTTATAATAAAACCTAACATACTAACTAATGGGCTTTTTCAGCAAGGCCCATTACACAAGCCAACTTAATACACAAGCTAACTTAACAAATTAGGGTTTAAACACTAAACCTAATTTAGCATGCTAACAACCCTAGCATCTTCGACACAAGCATGTGAACAACCTTCGACTTCATGCTTAATCCTGTCGAACCAAGAAGCTACCCTTCGACCATACTAGAGTTCGATCCAATATCTCACAAATCTCCACCTTGGATCTAACTCTACAACATCAAGGGAACAAACTAGCTTTCTTCATGCAGCTTTATCAACTGCATACAGTGGAAAAACTTGCAACTCGGCAATGTCTTGGTGATCATATCAGCAGCATTGTCTTCAGTCGAAACCTTCAGCACTTGGACTTCTCCACGCTCGATTACTCCTCTGACAAAATGCAGCCTCACATCAATGTGCTTAGTTTGCTCATGATAGGCTGAATTCTTCGACAGGTGTATTGCACTCTGACTATCACATTTAACAGTGATACTTCGACCTTGAAGTTTCAGCTCCTTTGCAAAACCTTCAAGCCACAATGCTTCTTTCACAGCTTCAGTTAAGGCAATATACTCCGCTTCAGTGGTTGATAGAGCAACAACCTTTTGAAGTGTTTCTTTCCAACTAATTGTTGTGCCAAACATAGTGAAAACATATCCAGAAATAGATTTTCTAGAATCCATACAACCTGCATAATCAGAGTCGACATATCCTTCGATTACTGCTTTACTATCTTCACCTAAGGCTCCACCATAAATTAGGACTTTATTCAGAGACCCATTTATGTACCTTAAAATCCACTTCAATGCTTGCTAGTGAGCCTTTCCAGGATTCGCCATGTACCTACTTACAAGACTTACTGCGTATGCTATGTCGGGTCTAGTACATACCATGGCATATGATAAGTGTCAAAATGTACTTATTTTGTGTATGTAAATAGTGACACTTATCGATACTTTTGTTAATACCGTTTGAATAATTCACCGTTTTGTGTATAAATACGTATACTTTGTGAATAGTTGTATTTTCATATACTTTTATACCATTTGATAGTTTTTCCTTTGTTTTTATAGGTATTCATGCTTATTGGAGTCTTGAGGAATAAAGTGTCAAAGGCACGGCTTCGATTTCGCAATTTTGGTGAAAGCCCGCTTAGCCAGCATCAAGCGGACTTCCATAGGCTCAAAATAAGGATGACCAAAATCATCATTTTGGTTTCCATTCATTCATTATTGGATAGAGCATTAAATAAGCTTTCCAACGCTTCGAACCGGGCGCAATTCAGAGTTACGGTTCTCAACTTATGGCAAAAACAAGATTTCACTTTTGCTGTCAGCCGCTAAGCGGGAGTACCTCCGCTGAGCGACCATGACAGATATCAGCTCGTTAAATAGGGGTAAAAATCACATTTTTAGGTTATGTTTTGGGGTAATTGTTCCCAAATCATCAAACCTTCATTCTTAGGGTAGATTAGCTTAGAAAACAACTTCGGAGGTTGCATTTGGATGATTCGGGGTGGATTGAGCGTCGAACGGAGCTGACAAACCGGGAGATTTTCGGTTCATTTCTCTTCTTCTTTGTGTATTTCTCTTTGGTTGGGTTTTGTTTGTATATTTACTTGAATCTTATGTATATTTACCGATTATAATGTTATGTTAAACTTGCTTTACAAATCTGTGTTGATATTATCCTGGATTTTTGCTCTATGCTGGGGATTTGGGTTGCTTTAGAGATAAACTTCTTGAATCCTTATCTAGGATGATAATCTGTTGGTTCTGAACTCTAGAGATAGATTTAGAGCTAGCATTCACTGTTTGTATCTGTACTTAATGCTTTCGTGTTTGAGCGGCGCGCGAGAGATCGCCGACGCGAGAATACGGATGTTCTCATGACTTCGCGTTAGAGATAACCTTAGTTATGAGATGATCTCGTTTGTGCTCCAGAGATGGGCGCTTATGTGAGAGATACGTGATGACATAGATGAGTATCGTAGGTTGAGTATAACGGGTTGGTAAGTGTATGTTTGTGAAGAGTGGATATATTTACATTCCTGATAAGTTCTTTCTCTTCTAAGAATGTGTTTATTCTTACCTGTCTATATCTTTGTTTACTTTTTGCTCATTCAATCCCGAGCTCGAAACCGTAGAAACTGTTGAATGGCATCTCTCCATCTCTGAGGACGATAATTCCCGGATCAATATTTCCAAATCTTTTTTGTTGCTTGCCCTATACTGCATTCAACAAAATGGCGCCGTTGCCGGGGATGGTTGTTGAACTGCATCGCAATAGTTTTCGTGTTTTGAGCTTTGTATATAACGTATATATTGTATAGTTTCACGTGTATATATTTACTTGTACATGTTTACTTGTTTATGTTCACCATATAGTTACTTGTATATGTTTGCATACAAGTATACTTTGTTGGTGAATGTTGGTGAAACACGTTGAGATCGTACAAGTTCGTTATTCAAAATCTTCACTTTTCAACTTGTGAATCCAACATTCACCAATTTTCTCTTTTTGTATGATAATAATTCTATTTGTTCCATACTTGTATATATGTGTTTGTTTGTGTATATAGTTGTATACTTTGGTTTTTATGTTCATTTAATCATTGTATATATTTGTACCCGTAACGTTTGTTGAGTGCTTTGGTTAGGACACTTTCTTAGGCTTGTGCGGTGAGACGTCACCATGGCATGATTGGAGGAAGCTACTTTCCAAACACCAAAACAATAAAGGCGTCGAGCTAACGACGTAAAACAAGCGCTTGTTGGGAGGCACCCCAACAGTTGTAAATGTTGTTTATATTTCTGTTTATGAGGTATTTAGGTGAAGTGATGTGTGATTGGAACAACTGGTGCAATTCTGATTTTTCTGAGTTCTGATGTGCCCGCTAAGCGAGCTCAGCTCCGCTAAGCGAGCATAGCAGAATTTTGTTTTTCTGCTCTGTACCAGTGGGGTTCCCATTCCACTTGGTTCACTCATTTTTTCCACTTTCACCAAGGCTATTTAGTAGTAGATACTAGTTTTATTTTTCTAATTCTTGTATTGGTTGTTTGGATTCAAATTTTGTTCGGTGATTCAAAGATTTTTGAGGTGATTCTCCGAAGCTTGAATGTTTCAACCTGCGGATGTATGGTAGGACATTGTTTTTGAAGTTGTATCATTCAAGGTACTCATTTATCACTTTCTATAGAATAACATGTTTAGGAAACTTTTCCTCTGTACAATTACCATACAATTCATTCTTTTGCATTACTTGCTTGTTGATTGAATCACTTTAGTTCCCAAACCATAAATGTGAGAAAGCTTTCCATTGTTCACATATGCTGGAGGCCACAATCTTTGTTTAACTGGATTTTATTATGCTTAATCTTTTGTTTATGTTGATTTTATGAAAGCATGAAAAGGATCAAGGCATTTTGTTTCATTTTGAGCACAACCACCATAACCAAATAGTCAATTCACCTTGTGAGTGTGTGATCATTTGTTAACCCTTTTGAGCTTTTTGTCAATATCCATGTTGTTTTTGCTAAATGCTTATCTTTGAGTGTTTAGTTCTCATTTTTGCATGGATGATTGATTCTTTGTTTTCTTGAACCCTCAACCATGATTTTTGGTATGAATTTTTACCTTGCCTTAGAAAGTAGGGAGTATTCACATGATGATGTGGTTGAATTCAAGTTGGGGAGAAAAATGATTGTGCACTTATTTGGTTGTTGCTATGAAATTGAAAAGAAAAGAAAAAAAGTGAAAAGAAAAGAAAAAGAAAAAAAAAAGGAGAAAAAGTTTTGAAAAAGAAAAAGAAAAGAGAAGCGAATAATTGTGCTAATAAGTATTGTGATTTGTTTGAGAAACTTGTGGTTATGGAAGAAGTTTAATCGAGGTTTTGTTGTTTGAATCTTTGGTGGATTGATCACTCCCTTAGGTTTAGGCAAGTTTTTGTTTCGATTAGCCTTAGGACATATCCCTTGTTTGTTAACCAAGCCACATTACAACCTTGAAGAGCCCTTGTGATCTTGCTTTTGTATCTTCAATGTGATTTTTGGATGAATGCATAATTAATCTTTTGTTTGCAAGATTGTTGGATGAGTGTTAAAAGTCCTTCACCTTTGCGTGTTCTTCATCCATTGATGAATTTTTGCTAGGTGTGATTCATGATGTGAGCATGTATTGTGTTAGAATGTTTTGTATGCTTTTTGTACTTAGGATTCGTTTCGTTTACATGTTGTCGTTGTAGGATAGTGGTAAGTACTTACTTTGTTTGTACGTTTTTGTATTGAGCCATACATTTGTTTTTGGTTTTTCTAAACTTGTTGACTCACAATTCTTTGGTTTATTACTTTCAATTCTTTGATTTATTTGACATTGTTTGAGGACAAACAAAGTTTCAAGTTGGGGAGAGTTTGATAAGTGTCAAAATGTACTTATTTTGTGTATGTAAATAGTGACACTTATCGATACTTTTGTTAATACCGTTTGAATAATTCACCGTTTTGTGTATAAATACGTATACTTTGTGAATAGTTGTATTTTCATATACTTTTATACCATTTGATAGTTTTTCCTTTGTTTTTATAGGTATTCATGCTTATTGGAGTCTTGAGGAATAAAGTGTCAAAGGCACGGCTTCGATTTCGCAATTTTGGTGAAAGCCCGCTTAGCCAGCATCAAGCGGACTTCCATAGGCTCAAAATAAGGATGACCAAAATCATCATTTTGGTTTCCATTCATTCATTATTGGATAGAGCATTAAATAAGCTTTCCAACGCTTCGAACCGGGCGCAATTCAGAGTTACGGTTCTCAACTTATGGCAAAAACAAGATTTCACTTTTGCTGTCAGCCGCTAAGCGGGAGTACCTCCGCTGAGCGACCATGACAGATATCAGCTCGTTAAATAGGGGTAAAAATCACATTTTTAGGTTATGTTTTGGGGTAATTGTTCCCAAATCATCAAACCTTCATTCTTAGGGTAGATTAGCTTAGAAAACAACTTCGGAGGTTGCATTTGGATGATTCGGGGTGGATTGAGCGTCGAACGGAGCTGACAAACCGGGAGATTTTCGGTTCATTTCTCTTCTTCTTTGTGTATTTCTCTTTGGTTGGGTTTTGTTTGTATATTTACTTGAATCTTATGTATATTTACCGATTATAATGTTATGTTAAACTTGCTTTACAAATCTGTGTTGATATTATCCTGGATTTTTGCTCTATGCTGGGGATTTGGGTTGCTTTAGAGATAAACTTCTTGAATCCTTATCTAGGATGATAATCTGTTGGTTCTGAACTCTAGAGATAGATTTAGAGCTAGCATTCACTGTTTGTATCTGTACTTAATGCTTTCGTGTTTGAGCGGCGCGCGAGAGATCGCCGACGCGAGAATACGGATGTTCTCATGACTTCGCGTTAGAGATAACCTTAGTTATGAGATGATCTCGTTTGTGCTCCAGAGATGGGCGCTTATGTGAGAGATACGTGAT
Organism: Vicia villosa; assembly: GCF_029867415.1. NCBI lineage: Eukaryota > Viridiplantae > Streptophyta > Magnoliopsida > Fabales > Fabaceae > Vicia > Vicia villosa. Next base: position 206,417,366 of record NC_081182.1, read on the forward strand.
GACATAGATGAGTATCGTAGGTTGAGTATAACGGGTTGGTAAGTGTATGTTTGTGAAGAGTGGATATATTTACATTCCTGATAAGTTCTTTCTCTTCTAAGAATGTGTTTATTCTTACCTGTCTATATCTTTGTTTACTTTTTGCTCATTCAATCCCGAGCTCGAAACCGTAGAAACTGTTGAATGGCATCTCTCCATCTCTGAGGACGATAATTCCCGGATCAATATTTCCAAATCTTTTTTGTTGCTTGCCCTATACTGCATTCAACAGCATACATCAAAGAACCGACTATATTAGCGTATGGGATGCTATTCATATAGGCTCTTTCGACATCAGTACTGGGACACTGATCAATACTCAGATTGAATTGGGGGTTTGTTGGAGTCACAACTGGCTTCGAATTCGACATACCAAACTTTTCGAGAATCTTCCGTAGATATGCCTCTTGAGATAAGCATAACTTCGACTTCTTTCTATCTCTTCGAATGTCAATTCCAAGAATATCATCCACAAAAAGCAACAAAATAACAAATGAATTACCAGGTCGAAATCTGAAGTAAACACAGTGGTCGAACTGACTTCTAATGAAACTTATGCGTGCCATGAACTTGTCGAATCTCCTATTCCACTGTCGAGTAGATTGTTTCAGCCCATATAAAGATCTCTTTAGCTTGCACACATAATCTTCCTTCCCCTTTTCGACATACCCTTCAGGTTGCCTCATCAGGATTGTTTCATCTAGATCACCATACAAGAACGCAGTCTTCACATCCATCTGTTCCAGTTCAAGGTCGAACTGCGCCACCATGGCAAGCAACATTCAAATGGACCTATGCTTCACAACAGGAGAGAACACGTCAATGAAGTCGGCACCTTCTTTCTGAGTGAAACCCCTTGCAACTAACCTTGCCTTGTATCTTTTCGACGTTACTCCTTCAATTCCTTCCTTAACTTTGAAAATCCATTTACAGCTGACTAACCTTGCCCCAGCAGGTTTCTTGGTCAGTTCCCAAGTGTGATTATCATGAAGAGATTTCATCTCATCATCCATGGCCTTCAGCCATTCAGTCTTATTTCGACTCCTCATAACTTCCTTGTAGTCTCTAGGTTCTTCGTCTAGAACCTCACTTGCAGAGATTAAGGCATAAGCTATAAGATCTGCATACCCAAGTCTCTGAGGTGCCTTGATGACTCTTCTCGACCTATCTCTCGACAATAGGTAGTCATCATCAGTTTCCTCAACTTCCTCAGTATCTTCTGCTTCTTCTTAGACTTCATTAGGGATATGCAATTCAGCATCAACATGCTCCACCTCAACAGGAATCTCTACCTGTTCCAGCTCTTCGTCAGATGTTTCTGTACTTCGACCAACATCATCCGTTTTCTTAAAAGCCATTTCAGCTTCATTGAAAACTACATCTCGACTGGTGATACACCTCCTATGACCTGGCTCTAGGCACCATAGCCTATAAGCTTTGACTCCTTCAGGGTATCCCATGAACATGCATTTCAGAGCTCTAGGTTCGACCTTGTCTTGCCTAACATGAGCATAGGCTACGCAACCAAATACTCTAAGTTTGTCGAGATCTGGTGGATGTCCCGACCAAACTTCTTCAGGTGTCTTCATATCTAACGCTGTCGAAGGACATCTGTTTATCAGATATGTTGCTGTCGAAACAACCTCAGCCCAAAACACCATCTTTAAACCGGCACTAGTCATCATGCATCTGACTCTCTCCAAAATAGTTCGATTAAACCTTTTAGCCAAACCATTTTGATGTGGAGTACCTGTAGTAGTTCTATGCCTTGCAATACCATAGGCAGCACAAAAACTGTCGAATGCCTCATTGCAAAATTCAAGGCCATTGTCGGTTCTCAACCTCTTGACCTTTCTGCCAGTCTGATTTTCAACCAGAGTCTTCCAACTTTTGAAATTCTCAAAAGTTTCATCCTTAGTCTTCTGGATGAATACCCATAATTTTCTGAAATAATCATCTACTATGGATAGGAAATACCTTGCCCTAGAATGTGATGCACACCTTGCAGGCCCCCAAAGATCAGCATGGATGTAGTCAAGGGATCCATGTGTTCTTTGTTTGCCTTTGTTGAACTTCACTCTGCAAGATTTTCCAAATACATAGGGTTCACAAAACTTCAGCTTTTCGACTTTGTCTCCACCAAGCAGATTTTGTTTCCCTAATTCTACCAGACCCCTTTCACTGACATGGACCAATCTCATGTGCCAGATTTCTGTCTTCGACAACGGTTTCGTGGATACAACATTTGTCGAACCACTTACAACTTCAGCCTCAAGGGTATGCAAGCCTTGTTTCTTCACGCCTCTTAAGACTTCCTTTGAACCCTTCATGACTCTTAGGATACTTTTCTCTCCTTGAGAAACATATCCTTTCTTGTCGAATTCACCAAGAGAAAGCAGATTTCTCTTCAAATCAGGAACATACCTGACTTCAGTCAACAACCTTATTGACTCATCATGGAGCTTGAATCTAACGGATCCAATACCTACAATCTTGCAAGCCTTGTTGTTTCCCAGCAATACTGATCCACCATCTTGATCACATAATTCTTAGAACAAGTCTTTGTTTGGAGTCATGTGCCAAGTGCAACCTGAATCCATAATCCACTCTCTTCTCGAGTCACTGTTTGAAACCACAAGAACATCAGATGATTCAAAATCATCTTGAACAATGACTGCATTGCCATTATCCTTACCTCCATGATCTTTCAGACGTTCAGGGCACACCTTTCTTGTGTGACCCTCCTTCTTACAATGATAGCATCGAATGCCAGATGCTTCGCCACTGTAAGACTTCGACTGGCTTTTGCCTTTCTTGTCGAACTTAGCATTCTTTCGCAAGAATTTTCCTTTAACGGCCAAACCTTCACCAATGGTCGAAGGTTTATGATCCTTTCGTTCATTGAAGTCCTTAGAATACAAGGCTGATTGAACTTCTTCAAACGTCAGGGACTCCCTTCCATACAAGAGAGTTTCTTTGAAGTGAGCATGTGATCGAGGCAAAGCGCACAATAGTAACAGCGCTTGATCTTCATCATCAATCTTTACATCGATATTTTCAAGATCAAGAATCACCTTGTTGAACATATCCAACTGCTCAGCCAACACTTTGTCTTCAACCATCTTCAAGCGCCACAAACCGAAATCATTCACTCCGGTGAACTTTTCAATCTCATACTTTGTTGACGGCATCTTCTCCATGCTCACCGCACCAATTTATTGTGAAAAATGATACCAATAACAAAGTATAATAGGGAATTAGAGAGGAGAAGAAGAACACAAGAATTTGGTTATAACTGCTATTCTTTCACTTTCTCTTAGAAAACAAGATTACAAGTTTACAAGAATAACAAATAACCTCTCTCACCCTAAATTAGGATTTGCAGCTTAGCAATGATGAGAGACTAGTATGCTATTTATAATAAAACCTAACATACTAACTAATGGGCTTTTTCAGCAAGGCCCATTACACAAGCCAACTTAATACACAAGCTAACTTAACAAATTAGGGTTTAAACACTAAACCTAATTTAGCATGCTAACAACCCTAGCATCTTCGACACAAGCATGTGAACAACCTTCGACTTCATGCTTAATCCCGTCGAACCAAGAAGCTACCCTTCGACCATACTAGAGTTCGATCCAATATCTCACATCCATAAATTATGTTTTAGGGCTTGATAGAGCATCTGCACTTTATTTCTTAATCCTCCAAACAACAAGGTTTTCCCACGATTAAGTATAATAGCTAGAAGTATATCTTAAATCAATCATTGAATATACATAGGGGTGGGTGGAAAACGGGCACGCCCACCCCGTTTAGGCCCGTCCCATAAAAGCCCACAAAAAAACGGGGCGGGACGGCCATAGTTAAGGATGCGGACTCAAAACCTTGGTCCGCCCTGCAAAACGTGAGGCAGAGCGGACTAAGCCCGCAGGCACTACACCTTTTAAGCATAAAAATGTTAAATTTTATGTTAATTTCCATGCCCACCAAAGCCGCATGAAAAACAGGACAAGGCGGCCACATTAAAGGGTGAGGGCCTAAAACCTTGACTCGTCCCCGCACTAAAGTGCGGGCAAAATGGGCATGTCCAACGGGTCGGGCCCATTTTGACAGCCCTGATTATACATATACAAGGGCCCATTTTGCAAATAAAAGCAGTCAAACTTACAGGCTTTGTATGTTTTGTTCAATAGATATGCGACAGACTTTGTCCATGTTATACATCCCAATAAATCAACAATCTTTGCTCATTTAGCTTCACATATGAGGCTTGTTTTTATTTATCATTTTTTGGGCTTTGAGCTTGGTTCATAGTCTTTTTATTTATTTAGGAGTCATATTTTTCAAGGGTAAACCTAAAGTGGTGCATCTTCTTGAAAAGGTTCAATGTTAATAATAATTCATAAAGTCTATTTAGTTAAAATGGTGATCCAAGTAATACCGTTTTATAGCTTCCTTATTTATAATTGGTCAGGTGCTCTCTTAAAGATATTGACAAACAAACTCGAAAATTCATCTAGAGTGGTGATGTCAACGCTAGAAAGATTGTCACAATGGTCGGCACAAGGTTTGCACCCTCGTTGATGAGGGCTTAATAAAAAATCTCTTATAAAAATAAATGAGGTTATTTCCCTTAAACTATATTGGGACCTATTAAACTCAAACCTTCAATGGGCCATTTTTCTCATGATTAGAGTTTTAAGGCATCAATCTGTCATTAGATACCATATTTCCCATCATTCGAAGTGGTTTGAATCATAAGTTTTTAGGAGGTGTTAAACAACTACTATTTGCTCATTGACAATGTCCACTACATCAATTTTTGGAATGATTCATGGCGTGGCTTCCCCTTATTTGATTTAATTTTGTTTCATGATCACGTCAAAAAAAATCCTTGCAAGCCGAAGTTATAAACTTCATTCGTAATTCTTAATGGAGAATTCTTTGTGACATTATTCAAAAGTTTCCTCAAATTATCCATCTGGTAATTGATCTGACAATTTCTATCTTACTACTTGTTTCAGCTAGCAGAAAAGGGACATGTCAATCCTGCTTCTTATTTGGACGCGCACGAAAAGTTTCTTATAAGTGTAGCGACCAAAGGAGGTAAATGAACTGCTTTTTCTTCTAAATAGAGGTTTCTTTTATTCTTTATTAATGGCTTCCATTTCCTCTTACTAATTTGAGTTAGAAGGCTCTCTAGTCTAAGCTAATTTAGAACACTTGCATTTTCCACTCAAAATATGAGAATCTCATGCATAGAGTTTGTTCAATAACTTTTATATGCATTTTGTGTCTTAAAATTAGGGAAACTTATAAGCATATTTTCTTCTCCTACACCTTTGCCCAACACCTATGAAATTGGCTAAGCGCTTCGATTAACATGCAACTCAGTAGACTCTCAATTACTCATATTCTCAAAACTTGCAATAAAGCTTGATGCCCTCAAGATTATGTCATTTTTTAGGCTTAATTTGAGAGTTTGAAGAAGAAGAGAATGATAGATTTTGAAAAAAACGAGAATGATTGAGTGGAAATAATAGAGGGTTTATAATTGTAATGCCTCAGCGCCTCACTTTCTTTCAATAAAAAAATTGTTTAAGAAGAGAATTTATAATTTATATTGAAATAATTTAAATTTATTTATAATTTTAAAAATAATTTATACATAAATAATCATTTATTTTACAATCTAAAAGTTAAGATAATTTCTCAATGTATCCATTGAATCTCTTAGCCACCTGACGTAATTTCAATTATGTCTGTTGCTTCCGTAGATGCACATCCGAAAGTATTTTTTTTTTAAAAATTGATTTTTTTTGCATAAATGCATCTATGAAAAGCGTTAAAACATAGTAAAACTTGGGATTTTCACAATTAATTAGAAAAATCTCAAGTTCATTAAATATTCTGTAGCTACATCTAGGGAAGGGTTTAAAAAAGTGTTTCGTATTTGTACCTACGAAATATTCTGTTATATTTTAAATCAATTACATTTCACTAAAAAACTCAATTTTTAAAATAAAAATGGAACATCAAATTATAGTAAATAAAAGTAGTGCAGTTGAGGTTTTCCAATTACTTTGATTTACTATAATTTGATATTTCAATTTTGTTAAAAAAAATTGAAGTTTAGATGTGAAATGTAGTTGATTTGAAAATATAACAGAATGTTCCGTAGGTACATCTACGGAATAGTCTATTTTCAAACTCTTACGTAGATGCAGAGTTGTCAAAATGGGCCCAAGCCCATGGGCCGTCCCATCAGGCCCGAAAATAGTTAGGACTTGAGCCTTATTTTTCAAGCCCATATACATCAGGGCCTTTTTAAGCCCGACCCTAAAAAGCACTAAAAATATGGGCCGGCCCGTATGGGCCATGGGTAGCCCGCCAGCCCGAAAAATTAAATTTTTTTAATATAACTAGAAATTATCCTTTCATAATTCATAAAGGTATATTATAAACAATTTGCGTATTATGTATTTTAATTTTTTTTAGTATTATAAAGGTATAAATATCAAACAAAAGTTGATGATTTGACTTAATTTCAAACTAAAAGGTTTCATCCTAATATAATTATGTAGATAGTATAGAAAAGACACATGATGTATTCTAATTAAAAATAAGGTTTAAATGAGATTTAAAAAGTTATGATGTAATTTTTTATGGTAGGATAGAGTTAGTACAAATCATATATATAACAATTTGCTATAAAATAATATCTCATCAATCTAATTATAATTGTTATAAGATTTTATAACAGTTTGTTGTTATGATTGTTATAAAACTAGTGTCTTACCCGTGCGTTCGCAAGGGTACCCGTCGTGTTCGCGCATTGTGGTTGAGAGAAAAAAAAAGGTATTAGTAAAAGACTAAATGTTGATTAAAATGGGTAAAGTTATAAAAATACTAATATTAAAAAAATCGAATATTGAAAATAAAAAAATAATTAAGAAAATAAAGTTTATATTGTTTTAGAAGGATGCACTTAAAAAATTTAGAGGTTCCATTGAGAAATAATATGTGTAAAGAAAATGTGTGATTTCGTTAATATTAAATATTTTGATGACTAATTCATGTTCTCGTTAATATTTAATATTTTATTAAGTAACTTCATGTTCCCGTTAATATTCAATATTTTGATCAGTAAATTCATGTCCCGGTAACATTCATTATTTTGATCAGTAACTTTGTATTTTCGTTAATATTACAAATTTGTTCCCGTTAATATTCAGTATTTTCATCAATAATTCCATGCTCTCGTTAATATTTATTATTTTGATCAGTAACTCCGTGTTCCCATTAGTATTCATTATTTTGATCAATAACTCCGTGTTCCCGTTAATATTTCAAATTTGTTCCCGTTAATGTTTAAAAAATTTATCAGTAACTTAATGTTTATGTTAATATTCCAAAAAATTATCAGTAACTTCGTGTTCTATTTAATATTCAATATTTTGTTAATAACTTTGTGTTCCCGTTAATATTCAAAAATTAAATATTTAGATCAATAACTTCGTGTTTCCATTAATATTCAAAATTTGGATCATAACTTCGTGTCCCCGTTAATATTTAATATTTTAATCAATAACTCCGTATTTTCGTTAATATTCAATATTTTGAAGATTAACAGGATACCCGTGCATTCGCACGGGTACCAGTGTGATACGCTCATTTGTTTAAAATGATTTATTTTACATAAAAAAAAATAAATAAGATAGTTAAATAAAAATTATATGAAAAAATAAATAGAAAGATATGAAGGAAAATTGATATTTCCGTTAATATTCCAAATTTGTTCCCGTTAATATTCAACATTTTGATCAGTAACTTCATGTTCCCGTTAATACTCATTATTTTGATCAGTAACTCCGTGTTCCCGTTAATATTCATTATTTTGATCAATAATTTTGTGTTCCCGTTAATATTCTAAATTTGTTCCCGTTAATATCCAAAAAATTCATGTATTTCAATTAGTTAATTCACCTTTCCGTTATTATATAATATCCAAAAATTTCATGTATTTCAATTAGTTAATTCACCTTGGATTGAGTCAAATAAAAGGTAACAAAATTGTTAATAAAATTGTAAAGTAACACTAATTTTTAAATTTTATTTTTAAACATCAAATATAAAAATTTGACTCGTTTCTAATATTTGGCTCATTTTAATAAAACTGTATAGTCTTAAAAGTTCTTAAAAGTAAAATAAGAGATGTTAGACAACAAAATAAGAGACAAAAATAATATTATTTATACAAATATTTGAAATAATGATATATTATTTTCCCGTATGTTGACATCATTTATAAGTATTCTGTAACGATAGTTATTTTTAAAATAAGTACTCAGAATACGCATTGAAAATTGATAAATGTGAAAAATAAAAATTAATTCTATTTATTATATTATCTTAAAAAAGATTGTATCTTAAATGAAAACCATAAATATTAAAAAATAGAATTAGAAAGATTTATCACTTAAAGTCAAATAATCAATTAGAAATTTGAAAGGTAGTGCAATTAAAACTAAATAATATATAATTTATTGTATCCTTAATGACAAAATATTTATACAAAATAGCTACGGTTACGAAGAATGAAAAGTTAAATCCCCTTCACATAATAAGTATTAAATTCATATATTTAAGTATTAAAATCATACATTTAATCATCTTAAATAAAAAATAATCAAAGGATATAACTATTAAGTATCAATAATTATTATTGCTTTAAGTTGAAATTAATTTAATTTAATTTTTTACTATCAAATTCTTCATAAAAATTAGTTTCCGTTATAATAAATTTGAAAAGATAATTGGTATTACAATAATTTTGAAAAATTTTAAATAATATTGTTGCATATTTAATTGGAATAAATTTCGTTCAACTATTAAATTATTAAAAAAATAGTAAAATAATAGTTAGAGTCATGTGTTTGAACATAAATAAAAAATTTGTCAAGCGTAAGGGACAAAATTCAGGTGCGTGCAATTATTTGAAACGACCGTATTCCATATATCATCAGTTAAAAATAATAAATCCTATATAGTAATAATAGAAAGTTGATTCTTTTATTCTTAATTTTAGTTATTTCTTCTCGTATATAAAATTAATTTAATCAATATAGTTATTTGTATATAAATATTTTTTTGTCATTAATTATAAAAATATTTCAATCATTAGTAAATTTGTTTTTATATATATATATATATATATATATATATATATATATATATATATATATATATATATATATATATATATATATATATATATATATATACTTGAAAAATGTCTCCCTATTTAAACTTACATTATATTCTTTCCTTTTATATATTATATAAAACCCGTTTTCATAATTATTCTTTCTTTTATTATTTTTTCAAATATTAAACTATTTTTGCTTTAATATATTAAAGAAAAAATATAGGCACAACCAATTTAAAAAAAATATATATCAAAATTATATTAATTATACTTAGTCTCAAAATAAAAGTTATACTATTCTATGGTCAATAATATATTATTCTATGGTCAATAATTTGAAATATTTTGGTATGTTATCTTGAAGACAATAAATGATTTTGACTTGTTTTTAATATTAATTTATTTTCATTCAACTGTAATATACAAACACAATATATACATATTTTTGGAATGATTTAAGGCCAATTAATATTTCCATAACTGTTACAGAAACGGTCCTATATTATTAATATTGCTTTAAATGCCAACAATAATTGATATGTGATTTTAAAAATATATTAATTTTATATGTATTAGTAAAATAAATTGATAAACTAATGTTTTTAGATGAAATATAAATATTTAAAGAAATAAAATATTTTCTAACTTTATAGGAAATAATTTAAAATCATCAATTATGTGAACAAATGTGAGTTATAACATGTAGTACATTAATTACAGTTAATTAAATTTAACGATTAAAATAGACAATTAATAGAAAAAAATTATGTATCTTTATTATTTTTATCTTTTTGTCACATTATTAATATTTATTATTATAATATAGTATTATTTTAATTGGTTGATAAAAATATATATGAACCAATTTATTTCAAGTTTTTTAATTATTATTAAGATTTGTTATAGTTAGTTTTTATTAAACTTCTTAAAATCATTCTTAACATTGCATTAATAAAATGTTCAAAAAAAATTCAAAGGAAAGGAACAAAAAGGCAAAACTCGTATAATACTTCTCTGAGTATTATTATTACTATCATAAGTTCATATTTTTACATTTTTTTAGAATCTTATAATTAGCTTTAGGATTGTATATAGTTATCAGAAAAATAGATATTTAACACATTATTGTTACTACTACTGTCATAAGTCTTAAAAAGGAAAAAAAAGAGATATTTATTATGGTCATTGTATTTTTTTCTTAATCAGAGGCTAATTAGTTTTAGATGGCTAAGTCAAGAGCCTTTTGTGTATATTAGTGTTTTGTCTTGTTTTCAGTTTTAATTTCTAAAGACTATTTGTGGATAACTATCAGTATAATTAATTTTATTGCTGATATTATCAGCTAAAATAATTATAAAACCAAGAAATCACCACCTGCAAACCAAAACTCCAAGAAATATCATATCTTTTATTTAAAACTACAATTACATTCAATCTGCACAATCCTCAAATTAGCAGAATCAAATCACATACTGTAAATAAATCAAATTAACATAAATCAAATAAAAAATTTCTTAATCTAGAGATCAATCTTCAATGTCCAATGATACAGAAATATCAGATCTTTTTCACACAAAGACTACAACAATTTATTTCAGAATCAACAGAGAAGGTTTTTCACCCTGCATCACGTGGGAAAATCTGCAGCATTCAGTTTACCATGGACATCATGTGCCATGCTTTGCTCTTGTACTCTAAAAAAGAAACATGTCCATGAGCCTTGATTCTTCTTTTCCAAGACAGTTCCAAACTTGATTAAAAAATCCATGCCATTTTCACTTTGTTTCATACCAACGAACCTGCTGCAATACACAAACCAAATACGATTTGGTTCACAAAATGCACCTGAAACTATACCAACCTTGCACCGAACAAAAACCATGCACACCAGGTCCATAAAAAAACACCCTGCATAATTAAAACTTTCAGCTACAAATTAAACCATACACAATTCTGCAACATAAAAAATATGTCAATAAACCGCCCTGCTACCAAAACCGACCTGCAGGCCTGCAACAAAACAAAGCTAAAGAGAAGATGCGAGGGAATCGATTGGATCCATAAGCCATAAACTACATGATTTGTTTTTCAACTTCGTGCAAATCAGTAACCTGTAAAACAAAAAACATAGAATGATCAATAAACAAAATACAGGATAACAAAGATCACCTTAGAATGAAATCATACAACAACCATCACGTTCAATCAACAACCATCATCTCCTTTAATCTGCAACATATTCAACCACATCGAAGAACAACATCAACACGCAGAAATCGCAGAAGAATCGAAAATAAACATCAAGACAGGCCTTGACATGATAATGCAAATTCACACTGCACTGAATGATAACCGCAGAAGTTAGCAAGCATGGAAAGAGAAGAATGAAATCACTGATAAATAGGCAAGCCATTTAAACAGGTAATTACTGCAATTGTGCAGTTTGGAACGTGGATAGGCACACAATAATGGACCTTACATAACTGCAACAGCATGAGAAGCTGGGAGGGTGAAACTCCCACAGCAATAACTGCCGCAGCCCACCATGCAGATGAATGATCAAAAATTCAGTATTAACCGCCAAAGCTGATGTGGATTAACCATGGAACAGATGCTGATGTGGATAGCCTAAGAAAGTCTCAAATGGTAGACTTTTCTTATATGATAGATTATAATTGTCATTAATATTTATATCTTAAAATTTGTTGGAACAAGTTATTTAATTGTGTGTGTCACATTGAATAATTTCTGATGTATTTTGAATAGTTAAAATTAAGTTAATATGTTGATTTACATTTTAATTGTAATTTATATAGATTATTTAGAAATCATAATTTTAGATTATATATATATATATATATATATATATATATATATATATATATATATATATATATATATATATATATATATATATATATATATATATATATATATATATATATATATATATATATATGAGGAGGGATCAAATTACACTCGAAGAGTTACACCACGAGTTACACTCGTTCAATAACTACATCTCAAATTAATATTTTTTAAATTCAACCGTTGGATTGAAACATAATATCATATAGATCACACCTATAAAGTTTGAGCTTAATCTATAATGATTTACTATGTCATTGAATTACATCAAAATTAACGTTATATGAAAACTCATTTTGACGTTAATCTTTGGATATCTCGATGATATAGTAAATCATTATAGACTAAGCTCAAACTTTATAGGTATGATCTATATGATATTATGTTTCAATCCAACGGTTGAATTTAAAAAATATTAATTCGAGATCTAGTTATTGAACGAGTGTAACTCGTGGTGTAACTCTTCGGGTGTAATTTGATCCCTCCTCTCTCTCTATATATATATATATATATATATATATATATATATATATATATATATATATATATATATATATATATATATATATATATATGCAATTGCATGGTTATTAGAAAAATAAGGGGAACATTTTATTTATTTTTTAGAAATAGGCTCGTTTAGGACCGAAGCCTATTTAGGATCGGGTAGCCTGCAGCCCAGACAAAGCTGGGTCTGGGTAGTAAAAATGGAGTCCATTTAAAAATAGGTTTTTTGGGCCCGGCCTTAAAAAGTCTGAGGCCCGTATGGGGGCGGCCCGTTTAGGACCGGATAATCCATTTTGACAGCTCTACGTAAATGTAGCTAAGAAGATTTCATAAACTTAATTAACTTGAGATTTTCGCAATTAATTTGAAAATTTTCAATTAATTGAAAAATTAATTTGTAGTTTTTTTAATTAGTTGAGAAAATCCTAAGTGTAATTATGTTTTAATGCGCTTCCGTAGTAGACGTAACTACGAAAAAATCAAAAATTTTGAAAAACAAATATTTTTTATTTTGTTGTTGTTAACCGACCGATATCCGTGAAGCAATTTTACTTGTTACTTGTTGATTTATTATTATATTTTTTCTACAAGCAAAAAGGTACTCCCTCCGTTCCTTTTTAAGTGTTGTTTTAGCAAAAAGCTCTTCAACCAAGATAGTGGATTATTTGAGTTACTTTTTCTATTATACCCTTATTTATTTTTTTCTTTCCAAATAAATTTAATTATAAACTCTCTTTTTCCCATAAATTTGAGGTGGAGTTATTGAAAAAAAAAAAGGGTATAAATGACAAATTATAACATTAAATTATAAAACGACACTTAAAAAGGAACGGAGGGAGTATAATTTATTTTACCCACACAATTAAAAAAATAAAACAACTAACATAGATATCGAAACAAAGCCCTACTGCATACATGTACAACAGATTTTCCCTCTCCATATAACCCCGGCCGCCGTCGCTGCTCGGACGCACCCAACCAAACCCTAACCGCACCACCAGACTCACCCTTCCCTATACACAGTCACCGTTTCACCTCCTTTCTCCATCTTAGCATTTATCGCATACTCTCAACGGTTTCATCTCCGAAATTTTCAGCGTCTCGTAACTTTTCTCCCCTTTCTTAATTTCATATATGATAGTTTATTACTTTACTTCTTCAAAATTTTCGTTACTGTTATGCTGAAGTTTTTCTTTTACTTGTTTAAGCGATAGCGTTGTTTATATTTATTTTGATTTGTCTGGAATGTGGGGTTTTAGCATGGGCATACCACCTGTTTGTTGAAATGCCTAAATGATTACAATCTCGAACATTCGTTTCTGTTTTTGCTTTGTTTCATATCTGTGTTTTTATAACCATTGAGGTTTTTAATCACTGTCGAAATGATGGTCAAGTCACGATCCTTGATATGGTTTAGAATTGCAGCTGACTTAGCCTTAACCGCAGCTGAAAAACATTAGAAACCTCGTGTCGCGGGCAAAGCTTGATTGCCATCCTGCTAGTTATTACTCTAAACAAAGGCATTCTTCTAAGTTACAATTAAAGTTATCAAAGCTGTGATTTTTAATAATTTGATGTTTATTTAAGTATCTATAAGTTTAAAAGGTTGCTTTAAAACATTACTAAACAGTTTCATAAGCTAGTATCTTGTCAACACAGATGATGCAATCATGCGACTTCTTTGATCACAGCCTGTTTAATTTGATTCTCATGTATAAAATTGAATTAGTGTTTTTGTTCAACGAATTCGCTGTGATAATGTTAAGCTGCAATATGTATCGAGTTGAATTTTGAAATTTTGTAGAGAGAGATGAGTGGGATTTTATCAGCTTGAAATTTCAAAAATCATAGAGAGATAAGAATTGATCTTATATCCTATAAATTAGTAAATCAGTTAAATTAGCATGATTGGTAAATTTTGTAAGATTTAGAGAAAGGCAAGGATAATCTCTAATTCCGATTACTCCCTCAGGTCCTAACTATAAGAGAAAGTTGGGTCAGCAAAAATTGATGTATTTGGTTCAAAATATGAATATAGATATCAGTTAAAAATTTATCTCTTTTCCCTGGATCTATATATCTCCGTTAAATCCCGTTTCTATTTTCATAGGCTAGATTGTTTCCTACAATTCTGCATTGATCTGGGACATCTGGAAATAGTTGTTTATTTTCTCTTAATACTTTGGAAATCATCATTTTGCATATATTTAATAGCTCAGCTCATGACATATCTTAATGTGTGACATATAGGTTGAATTATAAAGAAATTCAATGGCTGAAGAAACACAAGTGGTTGAATCTGGAAGAGGCTTGGGAAAGAGGAAGTTTGGTAGGAACCAAGGGCGCAAAAAGTCAAATAAGAAACCAAAAGTGATGCAGCAACAACGGGGACAGAAGAAAGTTAAAATTGATCAAAAAATGAAGAAACTTTACCACAAGCGAGCACGAGAGTATAATTCTGATGATGAAGATGATACAGCTGCCCCTGCTTCTGTGAGGACTAGAGGTGGGGCATCTATTAAGACTAAAGTTGTAGCATCTTTCACCAAAAAAAAGCACGAGGAGGAAGACATAGAAGGGGAAGAGCTGTCTGAAGATGAAGGAGCAGCAGGAGGACAAAGAACGCAGAAGAAGAATGTTACTGATAAAAAAGTTAGTTTCTCCGAGGATGAAGGAGAAGATGGTGATGAAATTCAGCCTGGAATTACTAAATTTACAGAAGGTTGTAAAGCATTCAAGATGGCCTTCAAGAGTATTATAAAGAAAAGTGTTTCTGATGACTTGTTGGTAAGCTAGGTGATCATACAACATGCTAATGTTTATTAGAGAATTATAAAATTGGCATTCTTAAACTTGGACATCTCTACAGGGTCCAGTATTGTCAGCACAAAAGAATCTTGTTATAGAAAAGCTCGCGGAAGAGGATGCAGAGCGCAAGGTCAAGGGAGAGGCAAAAAAGGAAAAGCTGATGGTAATTTTAAATTTCAACTTGATTCATTTTAATCATATCTTAATTAGTACCAAAATATTATCCATCTGACAATTTCTATCTTATTACTTGTTTCAGCTAGCAGAAAAGGGACATGTCAAGCCTGCTTCATATTTGGACGCGCACGAAAAGTTTCTTATAAGTGTAGCGACCAAAGGAGGTAAATGAACTGCTTTTTCTTCTAAATAGAGGTTTCTTTTATTTTTTATTAATGGCTTCCATTTCCTCTTACTAATTTGACTCTTGTTGTGAACATGGACTACTTCCGATTTCTTTCAGTGGTCAAGTTGTTCAACGCTGTAAGTCTGTCTTAGCATACAACCAAATTTTGTTTCCTCCTAATCTTCAACTTCTGTCTATTTGTTGCGTTGTATTAGCATTATTAAATCAAGGAGTTTGTTACACCTGTTTCAGGTCAACAAGGCACAAGTTGCTCAGAAAGGGCTGGATCCCTCAAAGAATAGGGATGCCAAAGGTAAGTTGTTTTATGCTGCAACAACAAAATGTGGGATATTAGCTAGATTCAAGTTAGTTGTCCAATTGCAGAATAACTGAATCGACTAAAGGAAAAGAAACCTCATTTGGGGGATTATTTGTTTCGGTTTATATTATATACGAGGAAATTTAACACAATCTCTTTGGCCAAACAAACTCATTTTTATTGATTTTGTCAGTGTTATCAAATTGTGATGCTGCTATAGCATTATAGCCTAGTGGATTTTGAAGAATCCATAAATGAAAAGCGCAATGCTATCCCTGTTTCTCTATTAGGGCCTTAGGCAATAGCAGTTGTCACTTCAATGCCAAAAAGAAGAATTTTATGTTTTAAAATAGATATCAAGATTCATAATGTTATTACTCCTATGATCACCCTAATACATAAACCTTTCAAGCCATGCTCTGCCTCATTTTCTTTCAACGCATCGTGCTCCTCCTCCATCTTCATTGAGGAGGATAAACCTTTCAATTAACTTTTTTGTAAAGAGGCAGCATGTCTTCCACACATGACCTTTTTTAAACTTTCCAATGCACTTTTTTTATGCAGCATACCATTGTTTATATATTATTGATTTCTTTCAACTGCTATGTGAGTTTGTATATTTTCCTGCAAAGATATCCAGTATTCCTCACAGTAGATTTTTGGTGGTCCACTAATTTCCACGATCTGCTATCAGTAACACTGATTTTTGTTTATGACGACCATGCCAACAACTTGTTCATGATATCATGCTCTAAGTATTAGAGGAAAGAGTTAACCATTAATGTAATTCGTATACAACTGTTGAAAAATAGGAGCAGTTGTAACTTGGAACCATACTACCCCAAATGGATGCATCCCTGTCAGAATTCTCTATTTACCTTTATGATCTAGTTCATAGCTATCCGTTTTATTAATGTGGTTCCTAATATATTCAACCTGTGGCAGAGTTAAGGAAACGCACCAAAGAAGCCTTCTTTTCGGAGTTAGGGAAGCCAGCAATTGGCACTTCTGTAAAGGTGATTGTTACTAGTTCTCTTACTGTCAGTTTTTCATTGGCAGTCCTTTTTTGATGACTGTTTGATAATTTGAAACACTGTTTTAAACTATGGTTTGAGTTAAAACTGATTAGCCCTGTGCATCTGCTCAAATATAACGAAGGATAAGCTCCACATTGATTGAAACAAAGAGAACCAAAATGCATATAAGTTGAGAATGCCCAAGTACAAAGTGTTTACTCTATTTAGACTTGCGCATTTACAACTTATGTACACTCTGGTTCTTATTGTTCCTAGCAATGTAAGAAATTGAGAGCTGGAACAAATTCAAATTTCATTTTTGAGATCCTAATTCATAAAATTATATCATAAGTGTCTATTTTCTCTTTAAAGCTATTAGTGTATGAGCTATAAATTAGTTTGAGATAAAACATGTTTAATTTGATATATTATTATTTTTATTAGGCCTTCTACTTTGAAATTATGTCATTTGACAAATTGTCAAACTGGTTAAACATTGAACCGGTGGCTTCATTGGTTTGATGTCAAAGGAGTAAAAGAATACTAATTTTCTTTGTAATAACTCCTGCAAGTGTTTCTTAAATGAGAAAACTTCCATTTGTTGCTTAATTATCAAATCTCTTGGATTTACAGGCCAATGCAAGCACAAGCAATGGCGAAGATGAACAACCTTCTTGGGCTCCATTACGAGATAATTATATGCTGACAAGTTCAAGGATAAAGGATTGGGACAAAAACATGCCAGTAAGTATCTTTTGAAGTTACTAATACTATTATGTTATGATCGAGCTACCTTGCACTCATCTTGTTACTCAACCGCAGGGTAAAAATGAATCAGATGACAATGAAAAGGTTTCCGAAGATAGCAGTTCCGATGAAGATTAAGGTTTTGATACTTGAGACAGCAGCATTAGTGTGTTTCTAGTGGGACAATCAGTCAGATTTTGATTATTGTGTTTCATTTCTGTTCATTTGGTTAGCAAGCAACAAATGGATTAAGGTAAACTTGCTTGCTGATTGGTTGATTCACCAATTTTGAATGTGTTCACTGAACCAAACTTACTGAACATGATTAATAGAGTTTCTTTATCTTTATTATCCAACTAGTAACAAACCCGTGCGTTTGCACGGGTTCTGGTACGGGACGCGCATTTGTTTCAGATGAATATTTTTTAATAGAAAAATATCTGGTACCCGTGAAAAAATAATAATTGAAATGTATAGAAAAATATCTGATACTCGTGAAAAAATAATAATTGAATATATAGAAAAATGTCTGGTACCCGTAAAAAAATAATAGTTGAATGTATAGAAAAATATCTAGTACCCGTGAAAAAATAATAATTGAATGTATAGAAAAATGTCTAGCACCCGTAAAAAAAATAAAATTGAATGTATAGAAAAATATCTGGTACCCGTGAAAAAATAATAATTGAATGTATAGAAAAATGTCTAGCACCCGTAAAAACATTTAGATCAATACAATCATTTTATAAAAAAAAAACTTAGAAAATTAACTAAAATGACATATATTTTTATTAACACGTTTAAATATCTATGAAGTGTGCATTTTTTATATATATGCATCAATTATACAAACATTAATAATTAATTTTTATGTATACTTATAATACAAGTTGACATCCAAAATTGCTAAAAATGTTTAATTACTAATATGTTAAAATGTAAATAGATGCGCCTACTAAAAATTGCTTTGATACTATTTTCTGTTTAAACAAACAAATAATAATTATCTAAGATTTAATTGATAGAGGAGCATGGTGTTGTCAAACTCATAGAGGCAATATCATATCATAATAATATATAGTAGCAGCAGGTACCCATGTACTCAAGTGTTTAAATTTTATTTATTTTTAATTGATAGCTTAGATACATGGAAATAGCAAAATATATTTGGGGCAGAAGAAGAGAGAGAACGAAGTGTGACCATAGATATAATAACAAATAGTAAAAAGAAAAAATGTTGGTTTCAAGGAAAACATTTGTTTATTTTGTTTAATTTTTTAATAAAAAATATTGAAGAATGCAGAGTTGAGCTGAAAAGATGGAAGAGTAGAAGATGGAGTTTTTAATCAAAAAAATATCGAAGCATGCAGAGTTGAGCTGGCATATGTTAATGGTATAAATTAATGATATAAATTCTTAGTAATCATAAGGCATTATTTTAATGATATGAATTAAAGATTTTAAAATCCAATCATAATGTTTATTTGGTGACACATAATTGAGTGCTATTTGCTAGTAACAAACCCGTACGTTCGCACGGGTTCTGGTACGGGACGCGCATTTGTTTTAAAGTGCTATTAACTGTGCTAGTAACAAACTCGTGCGTTCGCACGGGTTCTGGTACGACACGCGCATTTGTTTCAGATGTATATTTTTTAATAGAAAAAGTCTGGTACCCGTGAAAAAAAAAATTTAATATATATAAAAATGTCTAGTACATGTGGAAAAAAATAATTAAATGCATAGAAAAATTTTTGGTACCTGTGAAAAAATAATAATTGAATGTTTAGAAAAATATTTGTTACCTATGAAAAACTAATAATTGAATGTATAGAAAAATATCTGGTACCAGTGAAAAAATAATAATTGAATGTTTAGAAAAATGTCTGGTACCCGTGAATTAATAGTACATTTTTCACATATCTATAGTAATGATACAAATTTATACTGTCACTATTTAAATTGTATTGAAGTGACATATAAAAAAAAGTTAGTGTACTATGACATCAAAAGATGAAAATAGTAAAAGAGAAAAAAAGTATTGAAGTGACATATGAAAAAAAGTTAGTGTACTATGGCAACAAAAGATGAAAATAACGTACTATTATATCACATTGCTTGTTAGACACAAGTGAACAATTTTCCTACAAAATAATGTTCATAACTGTCTTTGAAAAATAGTAAATTAAAAATATTAAAAAATCAAATAATATTTAATCATTTATGACATACACAAATGTCATTGATTATTTTTCTAATTACAAACAGATTGAAAAGGAAATAAGATATCATTCATTATTACATACACAAACCATATATTCTTCTTTCCATTATATATTTTTGTAAATATATAAAATATATTTTAATATTGAAAACCAAAAATTCTAAATAAATTATTTTTAAAATTTATCTATTTGTTTAAAACAAAACAAAATTTATACTTTATTAAAAAAATTCAAATTCACGTGATCATTTTTCCATAATTCAACATAATCACTAATTATCAAATCAAAAACATAAATGCTAATAATAACATTAAATTGTTGTTTTTATTTCCTTTTTGACATAAAAATCAAATAACAATTAGTACACATTGATAGTTGTATCGTATAAACAAAAAATGTTGGAGGTAAATATTTCCTACAAAAGTTGCAAAAAGTTGGCACAGGTAACTAAGTTGAAATAGTAGGATTGTACTAAGCAAATTAGTGTTTGGCATAGCTGTACAAACTAAACTTTCAACTTAAAAATATAATTAGTGTATGAATGAATAGACATTTGCTTTAGAAAAGTCTGCAAAATATGAATGAATAAACATTTGCTTTAGAAAAATCTACATCCTACTGTAGGGTATGAGAAAAGATAAAAAATTGGCTTTACAATGCACTCTTGCAACACATATATCGATGATCAATGCTGACAAACCATTGTACCTTTTACAAAAGTTTGGCTTACCAATGCACTCCTGCAAAACTCCTATCAGGCGGATGACTTTACAAAATTTATGTCAACAAATAAATTTATATCAAGTGAAATAAATAAAAAAACTATTAATAAACATTAAAATAAATAATTAAGTTTAAATAGAAAGCAAGGGAAAATAAATCATATTTAATATCAGAATCATGTATATGATTTTTTTTCAAGTAAAAGCTTTTATTCCAAGTGAAGAGATTCTAAATATTTAATCGTGTTTTATAAAAAAGTTATGATCACACTTTTGTGATAAAAAAACTCATGATTATAAAATATCATACTACCCACTACAAATATCATAAAATTAATATAAGACAATAATTAATATAGACAGAAATATTAAAAATTATTTCTATAAAATATAATATAATATCAAAAATAATTAAAAGGAACTATATAAAATTAATGTAAACAGAAACATTATAAAAAATATAAAAGTAATGATTTGAATATGTATTATTGAATATACATATACCATAATATAGTTAGTAGTCTATTATCAAACCCATAAAATTAAAAGTAACAAAAAATACTAATAAGAATTTATGAAATAACATAATGAAAAAATAAGTATACATGAATTTATTTATTTTCTTAATTCCAGCTAGAAGCAAACCAAGCCACAATAAGAGATGAATCATGAATCACGATTTTCAAAAAAAGGAAAAAATAATAAATAAATCACTTAAACATTGAGGAGACATTGTGTCAGAAAAAATATTAAAAAAGATTCTCTCTTTTTCTCTTTACCTACATTATTTCCCCATATGATAATCAAAAGAATAATTAATTAGGTAGCAAAGCATTAAAAAGAAAATCAGAAAAAAATTATCTCTCCTCCCTACCATTAACTCGATTCTCTCTCCTCCCATCAATGGAGAAAAAACCAATAAACATAATATTAAAAGATGCACTAATGGTCTTGAAAAGATTTATATCAGTGTTTTAAAAAAGTATAGAAAAAGAAAAATGGTAAAATGAAGGGAAGTGATACAAGAAATTAATTATAAAATAATATTAATTCTAATTTTATTTAATATAAAAGTAAATTAATTATTTTGAAATAATTTGGATAAACAAATGATGAAGAAGAAAACAGCAGAGCAGAAATGAAGAAAAAAACATTAGAGCGTTTAACATTAGTATTCATGAAGAAAAAAATTGAGACAAGTTATTTCGAAATTACTACTCTCTTAAGTTATTAACAATTAATTGAAATAAAATAAAGACCTTCTCATTTGATTTTGTTTGAGGAAAATTCATATATCAAACATTAAACATGCATACAAACCAAGTGAACGTTTCACTTGGAGATCTAATTTTTTTCATACCTCTTTTCTCCACATTTACTTTTCTCCAGATCTAATTTATAACCTGCAAAAAAAAGAAGAAGCAGAAATGTAATAAAAAGAGCTAAGTTTGAGAAGAAAATAAGTTAATTTTTAAAAGTTATAACAAAAGAAGAAGAGTGAAGATAAGAATGAGATAGAGAAGAAAAATGTGGAAGAAAAAAAAAGTGTAGAATGAGGAGAACGAATCTGAGAAAAGAATGGAAGTAGAAAAATGAGAGCTGAGCAATAAAGAAGAATTTTGTTTCTGGTTTGAAGAAGGATGTTGAAGAGAGAAGCAAAATAAAAGGCTTGTATTGAAAGTAGCAAATGCAACATTGCAAGAAAAGAAGGTTAGGTTGTGCAGACTGCTATACCACAGCTGATGTGAAAGCAGGTTAATAAAATATATTTGTTTCCATCGAAGCATTATGGAAAAGAAAATGAAGAGGCAAATGGGAAGTATAAGAAAGAAAGGTTGAAAGAATAAGAAATAAAGATGGGAAGAATATAAAAGAAAGTAGAATGCTGGTTGATGAGAGCATACACTGGATGGCCTAATTGAGCAGAGGGGCATAATGGGGTTTTCCAAAGCATATACCTTTCTTATATTGTAGATTGTATTAGGAATATGATTCTCTGTAGTAATATATTATTATTTAAGGCAAGAATGTTACTATGTTTTTGATAATTAGAGAAACAAAACAATGCAGAATGACAAATCTGAGTAAAAGGGGTTTGTTTATATCAATGTTTGAGTTTGAGAAGCAGATAACATAAATATGCAGTCTTATGATGTCTCCTATATATGAGTGTCATGTAAGATGGTTATTGAAATCAGTCTTTTGTCATCACTATTCTAAGAGTCTCACTTTAAACTAAAATTTAAAAAATATATATTTTGAATCTCATTAAAAATATGAGACATTAACTTGTGATTCCCACACTGACACTTGGACCGACACCCCTGAAGTGTATCAAAAGATCAAAATATCTTTGTTCAAAATTTACACTAAAAAATTTGAAATCTCCAGGTTGATACCAAAAATTTCAAGCACATACCAAAATTTATAAAAAAAAGAGATTTTTATTTGAAATTTCTGAGATTTTTTTTTAATTTCTAGTAGATTTTATTGGAAATTTTATCGGAAATTTTGAAAATTTCAATAGATTTTACAGTAAATTTTGATTTTTTTTTTTTTGGAGATTTTACCAACAATTTCATAGTTTTCAAAATTTTGTTGAAAATTTCAAAATTTATCACAAATTTTGAAATTTTTTAAACTAATTGCAACTTTATCAGAAATTTTATATATACCCATAATTTTATATATACTAGAAATTTTAATCTTAGACCAAAAATTCTCATTTAACCGAAGATATTTTTGGAATAATGAAAAATAGTATAATTTCGGGTTGCAAGGAAAATTCTCTAAATATATTGATGGTTGGGAAAATAAGCAAAGTTCTCTAAATGGCAGAGAAGTTGAGTTGATCGTCGCTTCACGATAGAGTTAAGTTTCGATGCGGTGGAGTGAGACTAACTTGCTAGGTTAACACTCAAACACTCAAGTCAATGAAGAAAATTAAAAGTGTGATATCGAATGTGGGGCGAAACTCATACCTAAGAGTGGTGCGCTGATCCCTTTTAAATAAGAGAGTTTGTTAGAAACTGAAATATGAAAATCAGCGTGAAATGCGGATGACCACTAGATGAATCTAATGGCGAGAAATGCGTTTTTTAGATGATGTAACCCAAGGATGCATGAAATTATATCTGTCTATTTTTATCATACTTCAATTCCTACATATGTTGTTCTTTTGTGCTTTGTTGGACCCCTTTGTAGGTCAAGAACAGTTGTTCCCACCCTTGTCTCTTGTTATGAGGGGTAAAGATTTTGTAGTAAAGGAAACTACCCGCTTATGCCGTCATCGCGAAGAGATGCCTAATGGAACATTCGTTTTTTGGGAAACAATGAATCTAGGAAGATATTCTTACATGTCGTTTTAAGGAGTGACAGATGATCCACATGTGTCCCCTATTCTATGTAGCCATGACCTTTTTCTTCGAGTTTGTGATCAAAGTTTATTGGACGTCTCTAGGGACCATATCCGGTCAATGGTTGGTACCCTTTCCCATGCCAAATATTGTTCAAGGTTAATGCTTTGGCGGACCCACCACGATATATGAAGTGACTAGCTACTAAGAGAAGGGGGAGCGGGTTTGAGCAGTTTATTTTATACTTTTAAGGCTTTCTTTTTTTGCGTGTCTGCATTGAAATCATGAAGTTTTGATCACTTTAGTGTTATGCCTACAGTGTTTATGACAACATTCTTGAGTCTTTGTGATGAGACTTAGATCTCTTTAGTCGAACACCAAACTCATCGTTACTTATCATAATCACAACGAAATGAGATAATTTAGCAAAAATTCCTCCTTTCTTTAATAAATTAATTATAATACATTAGAATCTTTTGGTTTTTACAAAAGCGACATGAATTTAGAATAACCAAATGGCTATGCCATTGCTTGTTGGCCACAAATATTCTCAAATTTTTCTAGATCAATTACTTTTGCTTACTTGGCCGAGACGGCATGCTTTCTTCACAAGGGTTGGACAACCATGTTTTTCATCTCCCCAATCAAGGATGCCATGTTGATTTTCATAACTTTACCTTTGTTTTCTCTTTACTCCAAAAATGTCGGCGCTTATCGTCACTGGCTCATCATACACATTATTGTACTTTATCTTGAAATGGATAGGGGAAATCATTGCATCTAGCGTTTCGGGGATGGGCCGACCCATGATGCTGTTGTAGACACTCTTGCAAGGGACTACCAAAAATTGAGAGTCAATAGTCCTGATGTCTCTCTCTTCTCCTAAGGTGATCATAAGCTTGATGTATCCATAGGACGAGTTACCGTGCCATTAAAGTCATGTACCTTGGACCCTTTGTAGGGCCATAAGTTTTCATTCTTTAGCTCCACCTTCTTGAAGAGATCCGAGTACATGATATCGCAGGAGGTTCTGCCATCAATTAGAAATCTAGAGACGTCAAAGTTGGCAGTAATGGCCGTTATTACCAAAGGAAAATTTTCATTTGGAGTCCCCCCTAATTTTCTCGCTATCTGGAATCCGAGGATTGACCTTTCCAAGTTCATGGCTAAATGCTTCTGCCATTCTTGTTGATGACCACTAACTCAACTATCTTCCTTTTCATTTTGTTCTTAGAAAGGCTGCTCGCGCTCGGGGTACCTCTCGTAATGGAAGCGATATATTATCGCTTCCAATTATGCCCTTCATCTTCCTTGCTGTTTACCTCTTTTCCCTTGACCTGACCATAACTTCAATGGTTTTCTGAAGGGATTAGTTTCCCTTTGGATAGTCTTCTCGACCCCTCTTGCCATCCTTGGTATACTCGTACAACCAACCCTTATTGATTAACACTTCAATTGTATCTTTCAGCTAGATGCAATTGTTAGTATTGTGGTGATGACTTTTGTGAAAATAATATTATTTGGACTTATCAATATAGGCGAACTCCTTGACGGTATATGGGTTCCTTATTCTGGCCTATTTGAACTCTATGTTTACACTCTTCTTCAAGACTCTCTCTTGTGAAGTGTTTACGGGAGTATAAGTAATATACCTTTGGCGAGGTCTGCATTCACTTTCATGCACCTCCCAGTACTCGACTAACCCCGTCATCCAAGAGTTTTTTCACGTAGTTGATGTAAGATTGTGCTATACTAAACAAATATTTCAGATTGTTGGCGTTTTTGCAACCTAACTTTTCTCGGAATGCATAATATGGCATGAGGCCCTTCTCAAAGATCTAACGCTTAAGGCTTTGATCCAAGCCTCCAACAACAAGGACCACCTTGACGAAGCACTAAATGTATCTGTGTCTTGTTTTTTTCTTTATGTGTATGATTCCGCTAAGCACGACCATGGTGGTTAGTTGCCTCTTCCCTGGAAGGAAAGTATGCGGTAAAAACTTCACACAAGTCGGACCAAGAGTTATTGCTTCCGTCCAGAAGGGATTTGTACCAGACCACAACTAATTTTTCCAGGGTTAGTGCAAAGAGCTTGCACATCACATCTCCGTCAACATGATAATAATCTAGTCGGTCGTCTAAATGCTCGACGTTTTCATATGGATCTCCACTCCCGTTGTAGCTTTGGAGCTTCATAAGCTTCTTTGGTGGCTTTGGGATTTCGCTATCTAGAATGGGGGTAGACATGGGGTTATCCTTCAATGTCACGATGAAATAATCTTCCTCATACTATTCCTTCCTCCTAGGGCGGCGAACCTCAAGAGTAGTATGGCTACCCCTTCCTTCTTCGAGACTAGGGGAAGTAGTATGGTGTTTATGCCGTCAGTAGCTTGGTGATATTTGGACCTCTTATAGACCCCTTCTTGGTTCAGAAATGAGGATTTTATGTGAAGCTACCTCCTTCAGAGTGTTTTTCCTTGGATTGGTGTTGTGTAAAATTTCTTCAATCCAAGTTAGTCTTTCTTCAAAGGCTTGTGAGTTATGCTTCTGCACCATTTTGTAGACTTTGTTTAGAAGATCGTTGGGTCCTTGCAAACCAATATTAGCCTGCAAGTGATGAATATCGGGAAGCATTTATTGCTCAAACATTGCAAGTAGTGATGTAGGTCTAAATGAAGGTTCACGTAGTTGAAAATGCAGTGTAGATCCGAAAAATGGAGGAGGTTGAAACGCTCCATAGTATGTCTAAGGTTGGACAAGAATTTGTGGCGGGGAATAAATGAAGCGGTCATCAAGACTTGATCGTTCATCCTATGAGGAGGAAATGTAAGATTCATGGTAACCTTAGTGACATCGATGACCTGTTGTTGGACGACAAGGCGAGTAACTTTGGATACCTCCATCGTTGACGAATCTGATGGATGCTTTAAAGGAGGAAAGTTTAAATCTGAATATGGCAGAGGTGATTAGGAAATGGAGATATGTGCTTCGATCGACGGAGGTAGGGATTTCTATCTGAAGAGATTTAGTTGAAACAAGAGAAGTTAGATCATGGAGAGTCGTTGCAATTAGAAGCCAATTCTCATAGACAAAGTCAATGATCCGTAGAGTTGATAAGAAATAGTGGATTCACAATCTGATGTGGTGGTTTGAAATTTCCGACGCAGAGGAGAGGATGCTAACATGCAAGGTTAGCACTGAAACACTTATGTATGTAAGAGAGTGAAAAGTGAAATTTGAATGGAAAATGATTTGAATACTTGTGAAGTGACAAATTTTCCTCTTTAAATAGGAAAGATGGTTGATAATTACACGCATGTGAAACATTGTTGGATGCAGTTAGTTGTTGGATTGATCTGGATGATTGGCATGACATTCATATGATAAATTATTAGCGACGCGGAGAAAGAGATCTACCTATACCGCGTTTAGTATCTTGCTGCTTCGTAATTAGGCTTTTATTTTCTACGCCTTGCAAACGACCAGGAAAAAATCACACACACATACATATAACACCCACATACACACATACATGTATCCATTATGCATGCTTACTTATTTGCATGCATACATATATACATACGCATGGACATACATATAACATACATACATGTAAACTCTTCCTTTCCAATTTCCTGCAAAAATCTTTCAAACACAATTTAAAATTTTGTTCTGGAGTCTTAAGGGAAGAGAAGAGAGAACTTTAAAAGGTAACAACTAGATTGGAAAATAAATTCTTTAAATTTTTTTCAAATAGAATATTTGTATAAAATAATAAATAAATGTTAAGTGTAATGGTTTAATACCCTCGATGTAAATTACATAATCATCTGATAGAAATTCATTATCATATCTTGCCATGTATGTCTATTTTGTAATTGTCTATTAAACATTATTACTATCACATACTTCATACTAATTGGTCGAAAATTTAAAACTAATTTATACTAACCTTGCTTAATTTTTTATAATCCCTCGCTAAGATCGGGTATAAATAAAATATTAATATTCAACACCTATAAGCCTAATTAAAAAACCTCTATATAAGTGTCAAACACTTCATCATAAAATTACACCCTCCAATGGCTACAACTCTTAGGTTCTTCTCTCTCTTCACTCTCACTCTCATACTTGTTAATTTTTCCACAACCAATGGAGTCTTCTTTGAACATTCCAACATCATGTTACCAACAAATCAACAAAACACAGAAAAAACAACCCATTTGCACTTCTTTTACCATGAAAACCTAGAAGGAAAAAATCCAACAGTTATAAAAATCATAGATCCATCAACTCACTCACCAACTGGATTTGGAGCATCATTCATGATGGACAACCTCTTAACATTACAACAAGAGTTAACCTCAAAACCTGTTGGTAGAGCTCAAGGAATATTCGGTTCGGCGTCTTTGAATGACCGCGGGTTGGTAATGTTGATCAATCTTGTTTTTATTGAAGGTGAGTTTGCTGGTAGTACTCTTAGTTTGCTTGGAAGGAATCCTGTTCAAGATACTGTTAGAGAAATGCCTATTGTTGGTGGCACTGGTGTATTTAGGTTTGCTAGAGGTTATGCTGTTGTGAAGAGTCTTTATGAGATTTCTACTTCTGAAAATTTTGTTGTTGAGTATAATGTCACTGTTTCTCATCCTTAGAACTCTTGTAAGGTCTTGTTTTTAGGGTTATTATTACAATGAAGTAGTTGTTTTGAATTATCAGAAAAATTAAAATTGTACTCTTGATGTTTTATTATTAAGAATGTTAATGAGTAATCTAAGAATATTGATTAAGAAACAAAAAGGGATAACTTTATATTACAAAAGTTGTGTAAATATTACATTGACATAAGTAACAACTTGTGTTTATAAAACTATTTTCCGATGCCCTAAGGACTAACAAATATTAAATTGTATAGTGTACTAAACTTAATAATATAGTTTTTATTTATAGAATGGGTGAAAAAACAGCAAGAGTAGGACAGAGATAGAACATAGACCAAGATACAACTAAAGATAAAAAAGAAACACAAGAAAAAGAACATTATCACCACCAATTTTTTTTGACATCAAAAGACATGGAAGACAAGAGTATATGATTTTCGCTTGGAATTGATATATTGGTAAGTATGTGGGATATTCTTGTTCCTTCTCAGCTTGACTTGAGAATCCTTTCATGTTTCTAACCTTATAGTAAGGTCTCCTTGTTTTGGGGGAGATCTAGCCTTATTTGGATTATGTTTTCTGTGGGCTCTAATCCACCTGTTTTGCAGTTGGGATTGTTTTTTGTTGTTTTGATTTGAGCTTTTGTTGTAGGCTTTTCTCGGGATGGATACTTCTTGTGCCTGTTTCGAGTGCACTTGTACTTTGACCATTATATGTCTTTTTAAAAAAAAAGAAAGAATTCCCCCAAGATAAAGACCTAACTACTAAAACCCATCTCGTTTGTAGCATATTAGATTTCAAACCACCAGATTCACTCTCAATAAATCAAATAATAAAATAAATTAGATAATAGAGATATATCTGTTTTACCTTTAAGAAAATAAAATTTATCTTTATATTTTTAAAAAATGATTTTTTTTATAAAAACATTTTTTTAATTATTATAGTTTGTAAATTCGTTCTTTATAAATTGAAAAGTTGAAAAAGTAACTTTGACTTCCTCTAATATAAATATCCATTATTAAAGATTAAAACATAGTAAAATCACTATTTTTTCAAAATGATGTATTTTAAAAATGATTTTTATGTAAAGCTATTTGAAATATGAACACACAAGATGATCATAATTTTTTAAAAGTGTGACTTGTACACTTCAAAATATGAACACACTCTTCTAGATAAATCATCAATCACTAAGATAGAAACCACCTTGTTAGTTTTCACCCTTGTTAGACCCCAAAAATATGAGTGAACATATTGAAATGATTCACTAGAATTATGCATATCATTCCCAAACTCCACTCTATGTTGTTTGCCTAGTATGCAAAGATCATACTCTCACTTGGTTTCTCACACTCTCACATCCATTCTCTTAAAATATTCAAGTCTTCATTATCACAGACCTTTAACTTTTTTTTTTCGTGATTAACTAATTAGTTCTAATACCTGATTGAACATCCTCCAAGGTGATTTTAATTTTCTTACCATAAAAAATGACATCCTTTAAGTTATTAAAAGATCTAGGTAACAATCTCAACAAGAGTACGTCTTTTTCTTCATCAAGTTTCACCTCAATATTTTGTAAGTCATCAATAAATTTTTGAAATACCATTAATTGCTCCTCAATGAATTTGTTCTCCACCATATGAAATGATTAGAGTTGTTATTTCAAATATAACCTATGAGTCAAATACTTGGTCATATACAATAATTCAAGCGTTAACCACATTTCATCTGCGGTCTTCTCCCTTGCGAGTTCTCCCATACTTTATCTCTGCAGTAAAAGATAATGAAATTTCTAATCTTAACCTCCATCTCAATCTTCTCTGTCAGACCTGACCTTGTGTCTGCGCAAGCAGAGTCACATCACAGGGCCCCACATTTTTAAGGGTCTCCAAATAATAATTAAATTATAGATAACAGATAAATAATTAAATAATATCTTAATTGGAATATTAATTGTAAGAAAGTAAATCATGTGTTATTGACCCCACAAATGCAATTGCTATCAGCGAACGACGCATGCAATTTAAACTCTTATTTAGAACAAACTTTTAATTGTAGTCTAATAACTCATACTATCATATGAATGTGTAAATATCCAATATTTTTTTTATATTTCATTTTCTTCAAATAACTTCTATTTTTTTAAAATTACTTCTAACTTTTAAAACTAGATCTCTATAATAACAAATCTCACACACACTTATTATTTCTTACTAATAATAACATATTATCTTTCAAAATTTCTATTCTTAGGACGATATTATTTATATTATTACAAAATCTAATTTATTTAACATTAAATTGACATAAAAATTAAATATTTATTATTTTTTAACTGATTATATTTGCAAAAAGATATATATATATATATATATATATATATATATATATATATATATATATATATATATATATATATATATATATATTATTTATGATATTAATACTTCATTATATCTTAACAAAATATTTCTTTATTAATATGTACTAATTATAATGTGTTTTGAAAAACTATTTTACACCCGTTTTCTAAAAATAGGTGTAAAATTATATTTTGTTTTTAAAACCTATGATTTATATCGGTGTTTTAAAAATATTGGTATAAATTTATATTTTTTTTAACTTTATTTTTTAAATTAGAACAGAGTCTTTAAATTAATTGGGGCGATCTTATTCTCTATTTATGTCAAAGTAACCGATATTAAGATCTCACCGTTCAATACTTCTCTATAGTTTTTTAATCAAGATATTTTATATCTTCACTTTCCCTGGTTCAAAATTGTTGGCTCTAAAACAACACTTAATATTTCATTTTTATTTAATGGTGGAGGACGCTAGTTGTTATAAAAGACTCAAAAGATTCAAATACACCAAAAAAAAAGTAATGTGAGAGAACAAAGTACAATAAAAACCTAAGTAAACCACATTAGACCAATAGACTAATAGTTAATCACTTAATCTACATCCTTGCATTTGTACCATCCGCATCACGACAACAAACGACAGCAAACGTACAAATCCATCCCCCTCATAGGTGAGACCAAACCAAAACTATTACAATATATTATTGTTATTATTAGAATATTATTATTATTATTAAAATAAAAATAATATATTCAAATAAAAACCCTGCAAAAACAATTGTCACCCACCTTCCTACGGATTCCTCATTGATATATGGTAGAATCTAAATGATGTGTAATAATGACACTAGTGTAAAAATGATTCTAATATAAAAACCCTGCAAAAACAATTATCACCGACCTTTAACTTTTTTTCGTGATTAACTAATTAGTTCTAATAGTTTTTTTGGTTTTTAGTTCTAAATGTTGATCGGACATCCTCCAAGGTGATCGTGATTTTTTTACCATAAAGATTGACATCCTTTAAGTTATTAAAAGATCTAGGTAACAATCTCAACAAGAGTACGTCATTTTCTTCATCAAGTCTCACTTCAATATTTTGTAAGTCATCAAATGAAATGATTAGAGTTGTTGTTCTCAATGAATTTGTTCTCCACCATATGAAATGATTAGAGTTGTTGTTTCAAATATAACCTATGAGTCAAATACTTGATCATATACAATGATTCAAGCGTTAACCACATTTCATCAGCGGTCTTCTCCCTTGCGAGTTCTCCCATGCTTTATCTCTGTACTAAAAGATAATGAAATTTCTAATCTTAACCTCCATCTCAATCTTCTCTGTCAGGTCCGGCCTTATACCTATGCAAGCAGAGCCACATCACAGGGCCCCACATTTTAAGGGCCTCCAAATAATAATTAAATTTTAGAAAACAGATAAATCATTAAATAATTTCTTAACTGAAATATTAATTGTAAGAAAAATAAATCATGTGTTATTGATCCCACAAATGCAATTACTATGAGTGAACGAGGCATGAAGTTTAAACTCTTATTTAGAGAAAACTTTTAATTGTAGTCTAATAACTCATACTATCATAGCAATGTGTAAGTAACCGATATATTTTTTTTGTATTTCATTTTCTTCAAATAATAACTTATAATTCTTTAAAAATCACTTCTAACTTTTAAAATGATTCCCAAATTCATGCCAATATTTTCACCTCAATATTTTGTAAGTTATCAATAAATTTTTGAAATACTATTAATTGCTCACAATAGATTTGTTCTCCACCATATGAAATGATTAGAGTTTTTGTTTCAAACATAACCTATGATTCAAATACTTGGTCATTTACAATAATTCAAGTTATACCCACATTTCGTCTGCGGTCTTCTATCTTGCGACATCTCTCATACTTTATCTCTGAAACACAAGATAATGAAATTCCTAGGCTTAATCTCCATCTCAATCTCTTCTATTTGTATTTGTATCAGGGCAACCGACATTAAGATCACACCTTTCAATGCTTCTCTATAGTTTTTTAATCAAGATATCTTATATCTCCAATTTTCACGATTCAAAATTGTTGTCGCTAAAAAAATTCTTAATATTCCATTTAAAACTCATAGTACTCATTGATAAATTTACACTACTTGTTATAAAAAAAACTCAAAGATTCCAATACACTAAAATATTTGATGCAAGAGAACAAAGTACAATAAAAACCAAACTAAACAGTCTAGACCAATAGACCAAAAGTTAATCTACATCCTTGCATACGTACAATGAAAACGTACAATAATATATCTATAATATAAGAAAATTAATGGTTGTGGAAAAGTCTAAAATACCCTTATTTGATTTTTTGCCACCACATTAAAATTGTGGTTTTTTGGTCTTTGTACCATAAAGTTCTTAATTTTATTATTAAAATAATACAACTCTTATATTTTATTAAACTTATCAAATCTCTCTCTATTCTCTATTTTTTTCTCTTTCATCACTTTCTCATTTCTTTCTTCCAAAAAAATCTATAATATAAGAAAATTAATGGTTGTGGAAAAGTTCAAAATACCCTTATTTTATTTTTTGCCACCACATTAAAATTGTGGTTTTTTGGTCTTTGTACCATAAAGTTCTTAATTTTATTATTAAAATAATACAACTCTTATATATTATCAAACTTATCAAATATCTCTCTATTCTGTATTTTTTTTCTCTTTCATCACTTTCTCACTTCTTTATTCAAAAAAAGTTCTATCATTCTATAATATAAGAAAATTAATGGTTGTGGAAAAGTCTAAAATACCCTTATTTGATTTTTTGCCACCACATTAAAATTGTGGTTTTTTGTCTTTGTACCATAAAGTTATTAATTTTATTATTAAAATAATAAAACTCTTATATTCGATCAAACTTATCAAATCTCTCTCTATTCTCTATTTTTTTTCTTTCATCACTTTCTCACTTCTTTTTTCTAAAAAAAATCTATCAATCTATAATATAAGGAAATTAATGGTTGTGGAAAAGTCCAAAATACCCTTATTTGATTTTTTGCCACCACATTAAAATTGTGGTTTTTTGGTCTTTGTACCATAAAGTTCTTAATTTTATTATTAAAATAATACAACTTTCATATTTTATCAAACTTATCAAATCTCTCTCTATTCTCTATTTTTTTCTCTTTCATCACTTTCTCACTTCTTTCTTCCAAAAAAAATCTATCAATCTATAATATAAGAAAATTAATGGTTGTGGAAAAGTCCAAAATACCCTTATTTTTGTGAATGATACCTAAACATAAATGAAGTCTGTATACGGGAAAAAATCTATTATTGACCTAAATATCTTAATATACGAGAAATTGTATTTATGATCAAATATTTTTGATAAAAAATGGTATACGGGAAAAAATATATTATTGATCTAAATATTTTAATATACGAAAAATATATTATTGATCTAAATATTTTTTTTTTTAAAAATGGTATACGGGAAAAAATTTATTATTGATCTAAATAATCTTATATACGAAATTTACTATTGATCCAAATATTTTTGTGAATGATACCTAAACAAAAATGAATTCTGTACAGGAAAAAAATCTATTATTGATTTAAATATTTTTATATACGAGAAATGGTATTTATGATTAAATATTTTTAATCCAAAAATGGTATACGGGAAAAAATATATTATTGATCTAAATATTTTTATATATAAAATAATCAATTATTAATCTAATTTTTTTTAACTTTTTTTTTTTAAAATCAATGATGTATCCAAATTCGCGTAACCGAACAGAACTCGTGCGTATGCACGGGTTTGTTACTAGTTCTAATATAAACACTGCAAAAACAATTGTCACCCCCCTCAGTTCCTACTGGATTCCTCATAGATAAAGTAGAATCTGAATGATGTATAATACGCAAATTAATGCCAATACAAGCAAGTGGTAATTTTAGTAATCTTCTTCTCTATGTGTAAGTGTGTAAGTTGGCATTGTTGTGCATTGTGCAATGCATTCAAATAAACAATTTCCACTTGAAAGTTCCTCGCCATATCCGTGGCCAATATAAACTATTCAACAAAAATATTTAACTTGAGAAAAAACCCTTATAAAGCATTGTGTTTTCTTTGCATTAGTTACAAAACTTCTTGAGTAAGAAAACAAAGTATCTTTATCTTATAACAATGTCTCTTTCACATACTTTCATCTTTCTCTTCTCCATTATCACACTCATAATTTCCAATGGAGTTTTCTCACAACAATCCAACATCATATTACCTTCCGAACAACAACGAGACACCGAAAAACTAACACATATCCACTTCTACTACCACGACATCAGAACAAAAAAAAACCCTACCATGATACAAATCATCGACACGCCAAAAAACGTGGCTAATGGATTTGGTTCAGTTTTCATGATGGATGATGCAATGACAGAAGGACCAGAGTTAAGTTCAAAGCACATTGGAAGAGCTCAAGGGCTATTAGGTCTTTCATCACTTCATGATATTTCTGAGTGTATGTTGATAAATTTAGTTTTTGATGAAGGGAGTTATGCTGGAAGTACTCTAAGTATGTTGGGGAGGAACCCTATTTCAAAGCAAAATAGAGAAACAAGTATTGTTGGTGGAACTGGTGTTTTTAGGTTTGCTAGAGGCTTTGCTATTGCGAATAGTGTTAACTCCATTTCTACACCTCAACATTATATTGTTGAGTATAACATTATTGTTTCTCATCCCTAGAATATTAATAGTGCATGTGTCTACTAGAATGTTACTATTGCATGTGTCTACTACTACTAGAATATTACTAGTGCATGCACTGCATGTGTCTACTAGAATGTTACTATTGCACGTGTCTATTACTACTAGAATATTACTAGTGGATGTGTCTACTACTAATAGTAGTTTAGAAACTTTGCATGTTTGTTTTATTTTTGTTTTGTTTGCTGCATGTGTCCTTTTTTTAATCTATTTTGAATGACAAGTAGTCGACAAATATACTTTGTCTACATGTTAACTTTTACATGTTGTCTCTTTATAATTTAAGATATTTTGTTCTCATTTCTGTTTTAGATTTATATTAACTTCTTATTTGACTAATAATTCAAACACAGTAATGTATTAAAAGATTTTAAATTAATGCTAAAGTTTATATAAATTGTATAAGTATAATATAATTTTGTAAAATATATATATTCATTATAATAATATTACGTGATGTTACATTATCCAACTATTATATCGGTGTAATTTAATTTTTCAGCCTTATATTTGTATATGTCTTGCAAAGATCCTTTAGTATCTAGGTTTTATTTTAGGGCAAGACCATGCAAGATTTCCATACATATGATGTCGAAGTTGTTTAAAGAACTAAGAACCAAGAATTCCTACAAAGTTCTATTAATGGCTTATGTTTAGAATGCCGAAACTAGTTTATAAGACAATTTTTTTACGGATCTCCCATCCTTCTGGGAAATTCAAGGTGAAATTTCAAAAATGCCTCTATATTTCGGAAATGCATCTTCGAAGTCACTTTTTTATGAAAAAAGATGGTTTCGAATATTCACTTTCGAAAATTATTTTTTTTTTAAAAATGTGATTTCAATTGTATTAATAATATAATTAATTGTATTAATTAAAATATATAATTAAATATTGTCTGATATAGAAAACAAAAATCAAGGTGAATCAATTGTATTAATTAAAATATATAATTAAATATATATTATTTTAATCAAAATATCTATTTAATATAATAAAGTAAAAAATATTAATTATTTTATAATATAATATATATATAGTAATATTTAATTGATCGATTAATTTACCAATGACGTCATATTTGGAATATTAATATTCTTTTATTTTAAGATGTATTTTTGGTTTTTGGTTGAATGTATAGTTTATCACCTTAATTTTATTTAGTTTGTGTTTTAATTTGTGTGTTAATATATATATATATATAGTAGTATTTAATTGATCGATTAATTTACCAATTGAATATTTGGAATATTAATATTCTTATTTTACGATGTATTTTTGGTTTTTGTTTGAATGTACCTTTTATCATCTTTATTTTATTTAGTTTGTGTGTTAATAAAATTTGATACGTAAAATTTAGAATATTGGAATATTTCGGATATGCATATCCGAATTAATCAATATCCCAAATTTTAGGAAGGGTTTTTTCGGAGATGCATCTCCGAAAAAACACCTGACACTTTAAATCCAACGTTTAAATTGGAAAATAAGTGCTATGGGAGATTTATATCCGAAAATACCCAAAAAATGAGTGATTTCGGAGATGCATCTCCGAATTCTCTGAAAACCTAGAAAAAAAACATTTCGAAGATGCATCTCCAAAACAAGGATATTTTGAAATTTTCAGCAGGAGTTATTCCCGTAGAAAGGTCTATAAAAAAAACTGTCTTTAATAATTAATCATATAAAGTGTCATATTGTAAGTTATTTTATTTTAAAGAGTTACAATTAGGCCCAGTTAGTTAGAGCCTTTTTCTCCAACAAATAGCCTATAAATACTACAAGAGTCCACATTGTAATCTAAATAATTTTTAGAATGAATTTTTAATCATTTTTTTAATGTCTTTTTCATTTTGCTACCACTTGTCAATATGGTATTAGAAGACTAATGATTGTCCTGATATCTCTCTCATTTTCTTCATTCCTTTATCTTCCTATATTGGATATAAAGATCTCTCTCTCTCCATTATCCTTCAACTTTCTCTTTTGAGGTTTATCTTCACATGTTTCTCTTTCAATTATTTTTTTAATATTTCCTTCTTATCTTATTTTTCTTATCCTCTACCAAAAGTTTCTTTTTTCCATTTTCATTCCCTCCTTCGTATTCTCTCTCCCGCCTAAGAAATCCTCTGTTTTACCCTCACAGAAACTCTTCATTTTCTTTCCTTTCTTTAAATCATCAACCTTCATAATCCCTTCATTTTCATGAAAACCAATCATGAAACACCATTTCCCACTGATCTAACCCCGTCACCAATCCACACCACATTGTCTTCCTCAAACAATCCACCCTAAAATGCCTCTGATTAACCTTCCAAGCATAATCGAAGGTACTAATTATATATGCTTGTTCTACGTGCACCTTAGTGACAACTTAGGATTAGCCATCGTTTCTCCTTCCCCGAACAACACAAACTTTCATCTCCCACTCTCGCTTGATAAAACTCTCCCTTAGATCCAAAAACAAAGTAGGGTTCATCGATAGAACCCTAATTCACCATGAGTCATCAAACCATAAATTTGTCACTTGGGAGTTCGGACCACTACAACAATATGTAATTGTCATAAATTTCATTTCCAAAGACATTTATGAAATCGTTCTTTGGATGGATATTGTCAAAGAAATCTGTGAAGAAGTTCATGAGCGTTACCACCATGGTGACATTTTTTAGATTTTGGATTTTTAAGAGGAAATTTACACCTAGAAAACAAGGATAACAAAATGTTAATCAATATTTCACAACCCTCAAGAAACTCTAGCAAGAGTTTGATAATTTTCTCCCAATCTCAAGTTGCACCTGTAACCCCACCTACCTTTATCAATTAATAATGACCATCAAAACCTATAAAGAAAGTGATTATGTTATATTATTCTTGAAATGGATAAAAGATCAATATGATCTTTGTGCTCAAATAATGATCATGAACCCTCTTCCACCTGTCAAAAAAGTATTCTCCTTACTCATACAACAAGAAAGACAACAAATTTCCTTGATTGAGGAAGAAAAGATGGTTACTCAAGTAGCCAAGTCATACATGAGAGGTCGTCCCACTAATTTTGGAGCTAAACCAAGTTCTTTCATCAATAATAACGGTCTCAAGTTTGTACCTTCTGCAATAAACCCGACCACAAAATAGAGGTTTGTTTTAAGAAGCACAAGCTTCCACCATATACATCAAGAAGTTGAATATTTCCCAGGTGACTACAAATGATCATATTATTCATTAATAAGTATAGACTAAGGGTGGCTAAATGGATGAATTGGATAGATATGGATTGGATTGTTAATGGATGAATCAAAATAATACATTAGCCCATTAAGAATCCACTTAAACTTCCTTAAAAAATTCAATCCAATCCATCCATTTAGAATAAAATCCATCTAATCCATTCATTTAGATCATTTTAGTGGATGAATATTCATCCATCCAAAAAATTAATTTAAATATACTTTTAGAAAACTCGATTTTACTGTGTCTGATTTTACTGTATTTTTAGAAAAACTTGTTTTTACTTTAATTTTGGAAAAACTTGATTTTACTGTAATTTTGGAAAAACTTGATTTTACTGTATTTACAAAAACTCGATATTACGTCAGCCCCTTGGCAATTGTTTTAAACAACTGGGAGTTATGACACTAGCAAGATATATCGTATGCTTAGAGGAGATAAACCCAGAGTTGTTTGGAGGTCCCTTATGTATAAGAACCAAGCTAGACCGCGAGCCATCTTTACTCTATGGATGGCGTGTCAAAACCGGTTACCCACGAAAGACAGGCTGAGTAAGATTGGGGTTATAACATATGGACTTTGTGTGTACTGTGATCAGATGGAAACAAGTCAGCACTTGTTCTTCGCTTGTGCCGAGACTAAGAGAACTTGGATGCAACTTCTTACCTGGATGAGGATTAGACATATTCATGGGGAATGGACAGAAGAGGTAAATTGGATTTGTAGCCAAACCAAAGGGAAAAGTGGGCGCGCAAAGCTATTGAAACTAGCAGCCACTGAGATGGTGTATGCTATTTGGAATCAAAGAAACAAGATTATTTTTCAGAATGGTAAAAAGGAAGCCTTAAGAAGTATGGACATCAAGGAAATTGTTGTAGTAGTTTCTGATGTTCTTTACTTAGTTTTCTTTGTTGGCTTTGTTGAGTTGT
The DNA here is from genome assembly GCF_029867415.1 of Vicia villosa. Classification (NCBI taxonomy): domain Eukaryota; kingdom Viridiplantae; phylum Streptophyta; class Magnoliopsida; order Fabales; family Fabaceae; genus Vicia; species Vicia villosa. Next base: position 206,457,497 of record NC_081182.1, read on the forward strand.
AGCCTGGATCGTTAGATCGACATTGTTGTTAATGTGTTTTGGAATAAAATTTCTATTTGCTCCAAAAAAAACTCGATATTACTATATTTTTGGAAAAACTCAATTTTACTGTATTTTCAAAAAACAAAATTTTAATGTACTTTCAAAAACCCTATTATAGAGTATTTTCAAAAAACTTGATTTTACTGTATTTTAGTAAAACTCAATTTTACTCTATTTTCTAAAAAAACAAGATTTTACTTTATTTTCAAAAAAACTCGATTTTTCTGTATTTTTGTAAAAACTTGTTTTTACTGTAATTTTGGGAAATTTTGATTTTACTGTAATTTTGGAAAACTCAATTTACTATATTATCCAAAAACATGATTTTACTGTAATTTTTTAAAAACTTGATTTTACCATAATTTTTGAAAAACTAGATTTTATTGTATTTCTAACTTGATTTCACTTTATTTTTGGAAAAACCCAACTTTACTGCATTTTCAAAAAAACAAGATTTTACTGAATTTTCAAGAAATTCAATTTTACCATAATTTTTGAAAAACTAGATTTTATTGTATTTTGAAAAAACTTGATTTTATTGTATTTCTTAAAAACTTGATTTCACTTTATTTTTGGAAAAACTCAACTTTACTGCATTTTCAAAAAAAATAAGATTTACTGTATTTTCAAAAAAAATCGATTTTACTATATTTACAAAAAAAACCTTACATAATTGTATTTTCAAAAAAACATTATTTTACCGTATTTTTGAAAAGACACGATTTTATCGTCAATTATTGGGAAAAAACTTGATTTTACTCTATTTTTAGAAAAAATCGATTTTTAGAAAATACAGTAAAATCATGTTTTTCAAAAATATAGAGTAAAATCGAGTTTTTTTGAAAATACAGTAAAATTTGGTTTTTTGAATTTACAAAAAATCAGGTATTTTGAAAATTCATTAAGATCAATTTTTTTGAAAATACAGTAAAATTGGGTTTTTAAAAAATGGCTAAATTACAGTTTTAGTCCCCCTGTTTTGGTATTTTCACGATTTTGGTCCCCTATTTTCTTTTTAAACAGTTTTAGTCCCCCATCCCAATTTTGTTCATAAACAGTGCATGATCCGTACATGAACAGTACATGATCGTACATGAACAGTACATGACCGTACATGAACAGTACATGACCGTACATGAACAGTTGGTTAAAAATTGGGATGGGGGACTAAAACTGTTTAAAAAGAAAATAGGGGGACCAAAATCGTGAAAATACCAAAACAGGGGGACCAAACTGTAATTTAGCCTTAAAAAATTTAGTAAAATTGGGATTTTCTTAAAACTACAGTAAATTTGATTGTTGCTAAAAATAGAGTAAGATCGAGTTTTTTGAAAACACAGTAAAATCAAGTTTTTTGAAAATAAAGTAAAACTGAGTTTTTCCTAAAATACAGTAAATTCAAGTTTTTGATAATACAGTAAAATTGGGTTTTTTTAAAAATACTGCAAAATTGAGTTTTTTAAAAGTAAATAAATAAAATCGAGTTTTTCCAAAAATACAGTAAAATCGTTTTTCTAAATTCAGTAAAGTCTATTTTTTTTAAAATACAATAAAATCAAGTTTTTAAAACAAAATACAGTTAAATCAGGTTTTTTAAAAATACAGTAAAATTGACTTTTTCGAAAAATACAGTATACTCGGGGTTTTCCAAAATACAATAAAATTTGGTTTTTCTAAAAATACAGTAAAATTGTTTTTATAAATACTGTAAAATCTAGTTTTTTAAAAATACAGTAAAATTGGGTTTTTGGAGCAAAATATAGTGAAATCTAGTTTTGCTAAATATACATTAAAATCAAAATTTTGAAAATACAATAGAATTGAGTTTTTTTTAAATACTACATAATTGAGTTTTTAAAAAATACAGTAAAATCAAGTTTTCAAAAATACAGTAAAATAGGTTTTTCAAAAATATAAAAAATCATGTTTTTCTAAAAATATAGTAAAATTGTTTTTTAAATACAGTAAAATCTAGTTTTTTGACAATAGCATAAAATCAGATTTTTAAAACAAATTATGGGAAAATCAGGTTTTTTAAATACAGTAAAATCGTTTTTCTAAATACAATAAAATCTAGTTTTTTGAAAATACAGTAAAATTGAGTTTTTAAAACAAAATATAGTAAAAACGAGTTTTTTTGAAAATATAGTAAAATCAGACTTTCCAAAAAATACAGTAAAATCGAATTTTTTTCAAAAAATACTATAAAATCGAGTTTTAAAAACCTACAAAAAAAATCAGATTTTTTTAAAATACAGTAAAATCAAGTTTTTAATTGATGTAACAGATTTAAAGTATATAATAACTATAATCCATTGGATCATTAAAATATGATGGATGTATTGGATCAATCTATGTATATAAATGGATGGAATTTGTCCAATCCATTAACTTACTTTTTAAGTGGTGAATGAATTGGATGGATTGAATGAATTTTGTCTTAATGGATTCAATGGTGGCCGCTGATTGTTATAAAAAAAAAATTGAAATACATCAAACAAAAATATTTGAGAGAAAAAAGTACAATGAAAACGAAACTAAACAGATTAGACCAATAGACTAATAGTTAATCTACATCCTTGAATTTGTACCATCCGCCTCACGACAACAAACGACAGCAAACGTACAAATCCATCCGCCTCATAGGTGAGACCAAACCAAAATTATTAGAATATATATTATTGTTATTATTAGAATATTATTACTATTAAAATAAAAATAATATATTCAAATAAAAACCCTGCAAAAACAATTGTCACCCACCTTCCTACCGGATTCCTCATTGATATGGTAGAATCTAAATGATGTGTAATAATGACACTAGTGTAAAAATGATTCTCAAATTCATGCCAATACAAGCAAGTGGTAATTTTAGTAATCTTTGTGTAAGTTGGCATTGTTGTAGGATTCATCTCAACTTGTTTGTTTCTTTTGTTGAGACCAGTGTCTCTTGTGCAATGCATTCAAATAAACAACTTCCACTTGAAAGTTCCTCGCCATATTCGTGGGCAATATAAACTATTCAACAAAAATATTTAACTTGAGAAAAACCCTTATAAAGCATTGTGTTTTCTTTGCATTAGTAACAAAACTTTGCATTATCTTACAACAATGTCTCTTTCACATAGTTTCATCTTTCTCTTCTCCATTATCACACTCATAATTTCCAATGGAGTTTCCTCACAACAATCCAACATCATATTACCCTCCCAACAACAACGAAACATCGAAAAACTAACACATATCCACTTCTACTACCACGACATCAGAACCAAAAAAAACCCTACAATGATACAAATCATCGACACGCCAAAAAACGTGGCTAATGGATTTGGCTCAGTTTTTATGATGGATGATGCAATGACGGAAGGACCGGAGTTAAGTTCAAAGAAGATTGGAAGAGCTCAAGGGCTAATAGGTCTTTCATCACTTCGTGATATTGCTGAGTTTATGTTGATAAATTTAGTGTTTGATGAAGGGAGTTATGCAGGAAGTACTCTAAGTATGTTAGGGAGGAACCCTATTTCAAAGCAAAATAGAGAAACAAGTATTGTTGGTGGAACTGGTGTTTTTAGGTTTGCTAGAGGCTTTGCTATTGCGAATAGTGTTAACTCCATTTCTACACCTCAACATTATATTGTTGAGTATAACATTACTGTTTCTCATCCCTAGAATATTAATAGTGCATGTGTCTACTACCACTAGAATATTACTAGTGCATGCAGTGCATGTGTCTACTAGAATGTTACTATTGCACGTGTCTATTACTACTAGAATGTTACTATTGCATGTGTCTACTACTAATAGTAGTTTAGAAACTTTGCATGTTTGTTTTATTTTTGTTTTGTTTGCTGCATGTGTCTTTTTCTTATATATTATGAATGACAACTAGTCGACAAATATACTTTGTCTACATGTTAACTTTTACATGTTGTCTCTTTATAATTTAAGAAATTTTGTTCTCTTTTCTATTTTAGATTTATTTTAACTTCTTATTGAGTAATAATTCAAACTCAGTAATGTATTAAAAGATTTTAAATTAATGTAAAAGTTTATATGAATAGTATAAGTATAATATAATTTTGTAAAATATAATTTGGAAGTGGTCTTTTTATGGGAATATTACCCATCCCAATTATTCTTTTTACGAGTTTAGTATGGATCCTTTGTTCTTTATCTCGTAAATGTAATTTGGTCGGTAATCTTTTCTTTGGACGGTTTTTACCGTCTTTTGTAAGAGGGTTGAAGAACCCCTAATTCTTCCATTAATGCTATCTTACTTTCTAATATATATATATATATATATATATATATATATATATATATATATATATATATATATATATATATATATATATATATATATATATATATATATATTCATTATAATAATATTACGTGATGTTACATTATCCAAATACTATATCAATGTAATTTAATTTTGTTATATTAATATTTTTTTATTTTACGATGTATTTAGGTTTTTGGTTGAATGTACGTTTATTATCTTTATTTTATTTAGTTAGTGTGTTAATAAAATTTTGATACGTCAAATTTAGAATATTGAGATATTTCGGAATATGCATATCCGAATTAATTAATATCCCAAATTTTGGGAAGGTTTTTTCGGAGATGCATCTCTGAAAAAACACATGACACTTTAATTCCAGTGTTCAAATTGGAAAATAAGTGCTATGAGAGATGCATATCCGAAAACACCAAAAAATGGATGTTTTCGGAGATGCATCTCCGAATTATCTGAAAACCTAGAAAAAAAAAACTTCAGAGATGCATCTCTAAAGCAGAGATCACTACAGAAAAAAAGGGCTCCTGCCACGCCCAGGAAACCGAGGCTATATGCAAAATAACTGTGGCGTAACGCTGAGGCCACGGTTTGCCCACGGAAATCCAACTGTGGAGTATACGGCCGTGGCCTAAAGTAAAGTCCACGGTTTTTTGGTATAGACCACGCCTTTTTGACAACCGTGGCTTTTTTAGGCCACGGTTTAGGTAGTTTGATTAAGGCCGCGGTTTATATTTGCCATGATTACAGAACTGTGGCCATATGATAAAGCCACGGTCTCAAGTTTAACGTTTAACATACAATTTTGGTTCATGATATAGCCACGGTTTAGTTATAACCACAAATTTAAAACCATGGTTATATGTTATGCATTCTAAACCATTAATCTTGCCACAGTTTATTTTTGTATCATATATATATAAATGCACATGTATTAATAATCAAAAACCAATAATTATTACCAGCTGCATCAAATGATACAATTATTTTAATATTTTGTTGAATGATTGAAAATACATGTTAACCTAGCTAGCTGCCATGTAGTTCTCAAACAGAAAACTGAATCCACAATAACAGAACCTATGCATCTAAAACTAACTTCCCAAATTATAAATCCCTAAGCTATCTACCATTACTTCTCAAAAAGTTATTATCACACTTCTTTTCTTCAGCAGCTACTGCATTCTCTTCCAAGACTCATTTTCTTGCAAGCAACAGAAGAAAAAGTTCAAGCATACTCATAGTGAGAAGAAAGCCTTCAACCGCCCTGCACTTGATAGAAAAAAACATAAACCAAAGTCAGAACCTGAAATGATCGTCAAATGGTCTATTAGGAATCAATTGTGTCTAAGGATCAGTATCATATATATGTTTCTTTGAGAAAGAAAATGCTCAAATGCAAGATATGCTTTAATTGAAGGTATAGTTGATAGTAATGTAACTCACCACAAGAAGCTTTTGACTTATTATTCCATCCTCTCTTAAGAGTCATGTGACTCAATCTTAAACCCAAAAACTCCAAAAGTTCATTGTTAACTTCTCCACGTGCAGCGGGAGCAGCAACAGAGACTCGAACATCATCGGCATTTACTCCTAACATAGAAAAGTTGATTATAAAGATCCATCCATGATGGTTTTAGTAAGAAAGCAATGAAGCAGTTGCACTCCAAATAGATGTATCCAATCATGTGAACATGTTTTTGTATCATATAAATTTTTCATCATGTTAATTAGGGGCTTGAAACAAAAACAGTAGGACAAACAGAAGCTGGAGAAAAAACATTTAAAAAATATCATATAATGGTGAGAGCATTGCACTACCTTATGAATATCTTCTCGCAAAACAAGTTCTAAATGAATCTAAAAAACCAAAAATTAGACCCAATCATTTTAAAGTAGATTTACTAAATACCTGTAATTTTGTTCACCGTGACATATACATAACAACTAAGATCTATAAATACCTGGAATTTTGTTCACCAAGACACGAGCTTTCTCATCTCGCTTCGTAGTGATATGAGTGCCTCTTCCAGCATTATATCGATTATCATCCTGGAAGATGAAATCAATGAAGAGTGAGACAACTAACCCTTTTGTATTCCTCAAGCCAAGACACTTCATCACATGCTGCTAACCACTTCTCAACCTTTTCAATGCAAGTATTTCTTTTCAACCCAAAGCTTCTTCTTTAACTTGGGTAACCTGACGCTCAAACTGTTCAAGCACACAACCACAGTCCACAGATCCTGTACAAAGAACTTGCAGACTTTGAAGTGTGCAAAGGAAATAATTGCAACCATGTTCAGGAAATAGTATATCAGAAGGAAATAACTTTTTAACTCACACAATTGATGAAATCTGCAGATAAGGTGTTTGGTTCAGTTATTTCACGCTCTAAAGAAGCTATATTATCAGTAAATTACCTATGAACCATAATCCAAAAACTTAATATCAGTAAAACAATTTGAATTGACTCATAGATTGTGAATATGACCTCATAATATTTATTAGAAAACATTATAGTATTTGAAATTGATTATATAACTACACTATGATATATTGATTATCCAAATCCAAAGAGGTTTGTAAATTGCAATCCCTATTCCTCCCATATCAAACGTTTAACAGAAAAATGGTTTAAAATATAAATGTTATATGAACCGGTTCACACTCACACCTCTACCTTGTCAAAATAGGTATGCGTTGAATCAAAGACCTAGTTCCATAAATATGGCTGCTTGAACTTGAATTTGTTCAAACTCAAAGTCACACACCTTTATTACATTGTCTATTTCTTGTTCAATTTAATAGCATCAACTAGTTAATTAGCATGAAAAACTTACTTCTAAGATAGAACTTTCCAAACATAAATTACTCATTTTAATTTCACTTTTAACTAATATCAAAATCATCAAATTTCAAGTTTGCAAACATGCAACCAAGCACACACGTGAACTAGAGTATCTCCATCGTTAGTACATATCACATGGTGCTTGAGTTTACCTATGCAAGCAAGAGAATGAGTTCATGTTATTATTGACCACATAAAACCAAATAGTATATCCTTCTAATACCAAGCATACTTAAATCTCTTGAATGAGTTCTAGAAAATAAATTGTTCTTTTATCCATTAGCATTTGCCTTCTACCATTAATGTTGTGGCACCATTTGATTTAAATAAATGTTATGCCACACAGATTTCCATATATAAAATCCTAAAGCGAAATGAAAAAAATCACAAAAGCTTGAAATACTTTTTTATCACTGATTCAATGAATATTTTATAATAACCAAACATAGTTAAGAAATATCGTAGTCCATCTCCTGCATTCAAGCCTGTATTCAATTTGTATTTCTAAGATATTTAATTCTGGAAGATTTATGTATAAAACTAATAGGTTGAAGGTCTAATGTTCTCAACAAGCAGTAAGTAAACAATTTTTAAAAGAATTCAGCAGTGGACAAAAAAGCTGGGGAAGAAAAAGAGAGGAGTGTCACCTGAAGATCAACATTCAAATGGCCTGCACTTCTAACCATCCCTGCCATAAAATGAAAGATTAATATGTAAAGGGAAATTGCAGCTTGAACTCCTAGTCTTTGCACTTTAACAACAACAACCTGCCCTATTCTGCGAATCCTAGCTTGATAAACCTATGTTCAAGAGACATAAGTTCTAATTTTGATTAATAAAAATTTAAAATTGAAGATAGATACATGTCATATCAAAACTGTACAAACATCAGCTAGAAAAATACACCATTATAAGGCTGAGGTGTGCACCTACCCAAGGGAAGCAGCAACAAGAACAGCCTCAGGTGAAATCTCTGAAAAATTACAACCAAGGATAAACCAATTGTTGACTTGTTTCCGTTCCAGTTGCTGCTTCAGTATAATTGACTCTTCTGAGTGTGTCTCAACCTCTAACAGATGCATACGATGATATGCAACTGTTGAACCCCAATTGTTCAGTTGTGAAATTATATTTCAAGGAGATATTAGACAAGACTAGTTCTTCCAAAAAAGAGTAGTCAAGAGATTTATCAAGAAGATCGAGAAAGAAATTAAAGGCTCGTGTGTGAATGGATACCACCTCTTTTGAATGGTTGGCAAAGCATATATTAAATGACCTATTTTTTAAATCGCGGTGTCGACGTGCAACTCTGACGAGTTGAGTTAGAGCCAATTTCTTTGTCAATCGAACCTAGAAATGAAAGAGTACAGAGGACACCAAGCCTTAACTTTTAAAACACAACAGGGACAATAAAAATAAGATCACTTTTTCATGTTAGCACAAATGTAAAATAATATTTTTCATTTACATGTAAATCCAAGGATGACTTATGACTTATTGTATACAAAGTAGCATAAAAACATAACAATCAAGTTAACATGGACTTATCTATGACTCCTCGCCCTGCTGCTATATCAGTTTCCGACAATCTCACCCCACATCCAATGCCAACAAGAGCTTAACATAACATATAACTGAAAGCATAATCAGAAACTATGTAAATCACAAAGAATCACAGAGAAAAAATAGGAGAACTCACTTGCAAATCACTCTAATTCTTCAACAATCGGGAGAAACTCACCAAGAAAACTCTCCCTATCCTCTGCAAGATCTTCATCACCATTCTCTGAATCTTAAAACCGCAGAAACTTCATCACTCTCTATTTTCTGCAAATTCTTCGATGCTTTTACATAGAACAAAAACTCAGAGCGTAGCTTTTACACAAGAATAGAAGAAAAACCCTAAATCTAGAACCTATAGCTATTCACAAACATTCCAGCGCAACTTTTTGACAAAAATTTCTAGAAAACCCTAAAATCTATCCATGTTCATTCATAGTCTTTGCAGACCCAGAGAATAAACCCTAAAACGAAAAGAAAGAAGAAGAGCTCACCTGAAAAGCTTTCCACCGCCGATCATCACCGTCACTTCCGCCGATTGAAGGTTATTGTTGCTCGATTCGCTCTTCACATCGCAAAATCCTTGATGTTATGGAGATTCTCCGTTATGATTTCCACTCGACCCCTTTCAGATTTGCCTCCTTCCAGTCATTTCCTGCAATAATCGCACTCGGGTTAGAAAGGAGAAGGGAGAGAGGATTTCAAAAATGTAATTGAATTGGAGAATGAACCTAGGTGCGGCGGCGGCGCCGTCGTCTTCTTCATCGCTGCTATGGAGATTCATCATCTCTGCGTTGGTTTTTGTGTTTATAGCCGCAGCGACTGCCGTCGGAGGCATGGCGGCACGATGGCTTAAGGTTTTTTTGTTTGAAACTGAAGGAGAAGGTAAGAGAGGGAAGGAAGCGATGATATGAGAGTTAAAGAAGAGATAAACTGAAACGTATTAGGAATTGCTTTCTCAATTTTATTTTATTTTTCTTTAATAAAAAATAATTAGAAAAGAAAATAATAAAAAAGAGGGAAACTGAAAATAAAAGAGGGAAAGTTTGGCGGGCTATAAAATTGTGGGCTTCGGCCATAGTTTGAAGTGAAATTTATAAGCCGCGGTTATTAACCGTGGTATAAACATGGTAATTTAAGAAAAGGCTACCGTTTCACAATCTGAGTTTAATATTTCAAAACATATTTCTATGGTTTGAAAACTCTGGCCAAAGCTTATATGTAGCCACAGTTTTTGAGTTGTGGAAGAATTTAGCGTGGCCGTAGGCCATATTTCTTGTAGTGGATATTTTGGAGTTTCAGCAGGGATGATCCCTATAGAAGGGTCCATAAAAAAAACTGTCTTTAATAATTAATCATATAAAGTGTCATACTGTAAGTTATTTTATTTTAATGAGTTACAATTAGGCCCAGTTAGTTAGAGCCTTTTTCTCCAACAAATAGCCTATAAATACTACAAGAGTCCACATTGTTTTTTTTAATAAGCAAGAAATATATTAATCAAGAGAACCCAAGTTCTCAAAGCTTGATACAAAAAGCACGGATTGAGTACCGGCAGAAGAAAATTATACTCCAATGGAGCCTTATGACAAATAGAAAAGAGGATCCCTACCAAACTCGTAAAAATTACAATTGGGCTGTATAATTTTCCCAACGAAGGACCAACGCCACACCAAGGCTTTAACCCCCCAAACGATGTCGGAGATGTTCCAAGTATCACCTCTAAAAACAATACCATTCCTAACTAACTAAATATGCCAAACCACCGCCAACCACACCACTCCCTCTTTTCCCTTTCTAACTCTAGCCTTCCTTCCGAAGTTGTACCACCTCAAAAAACTTTCCTTGATATCCTACGCTTTGTAATTATCGAATCCTATCCACTTAACAATTTCCCTCCACACCAATTCAACACAGTAACACGACATCATTAAGTGGACTGAAACCTCTTCGAAACAACAACAAAAAGCACAAACAGAATTGGAATATGAGATTATACCTTTTCGAAAAAGCGCTCCTCTTGTTGGTAGTTTATTAATGAAACTACGCCATCCGAAAGCTTTCGATTTCATCGGGACCTCCATCTTCCAAACAAGTTTTAAAGCTTTGTCGAAATCTCCCTCCGGGCCAAACGAAATGTGTTTTCTGCTAAGGGAACCGTAACAGCTCCTTGCAGAGAAATTTCCTTCTTTATCAAGGAGCCAAACCACACTGTCTGCTATGGATTGATCGTCTAAGACACCTTTAAGATCTTGTTTCAGCTGCTCCAACAAGACGGAAACAGAGCTGTTTGCGGCCAGGACCTATTGGATTTGCACTGCATCAGTTTGTTGAGCAGCTGGGGGCTGGAACAGGCTACTGTTTGCGTGCAGGGGCTGCTGCAAAAACGCATCAGCGAAAGGCAGCGCTGCAGAGGGCTAGTAGTTGTTCGATAAAGACCGTGATATGCCAAAATCACGCCACCTCCAGACTCCATCAATCCAACTTCCCATAAGGGCCACAGAGACATCCTGCAGAGACGATTTCAGGTACAACAGTGGATAAAAATCTTTAAGGGGTCCCCGATTTGTCCAGTTGGAATGCCAAAATGAAGTAATGCCGCCGTTACCTACAGAATAAAAACAGTTAGTTTTAAAGAAGTTGTCCGGTTCCAATGACAATATATCCCTCCACCAATAAGACTTCGCTTCCTCCCCCTTTCCTTTAGCACCCACGTGAGCCACACTAAGATTAACATCTCCATACCGCGCTTTCAACACCCCGTACCACAAAGAATCCGGTTTGTATACATTCCTCCATTTCCACTTATATAAGAGAGCGGAATTAAAATCTTCAATCCTTCTAATCCCCAACCCACCCTTCTCAATAGGAAGGCAAACCGATTCCCAACTAACCCAATGAATGCACCTTTTGTTTTCCGTTCCGCCTCACAAAAAGTTACTTTGGATATGATTAATATCCTTAATGACTTTCTTTGGAGCCCCTTAGAACGATCGGTAGAATATAGCTAAGCTACTAAGGACCGCCTTAATAAGAGTAATTCTACCACCGAAGCTAAGGAATCTTCCTTTCCAACTAGCTAGCCTCTTTTTAACTTTCACCAACAAAGGCTCCCAAGTGATGATCCTTCTAGGGTTGCTACCGATAGGTAATCTTAAGAAGGTAAACTCCTTCCATTCCCTCCTACAACCAAGAAAATTATTGGCTATCACCAATAGATTATCACTAATGTTGATCCCAATTAATTTTCTTTTATGGAATTTTATGCCTAATCCGGATATCATCTCAAAGGCTCTCAAAACCGATTTGATGGCCCACAAGTGAGTCCAACTACCATCTCCAATCAAGAGAGTATCGTCCGCAAATTGAAGGACATCTATGAAGCACCTTCTCTTGAACGGAAACCCCGCAAAATCTCCATTCTCCACCGCTTTATTCACTAAACCCATCAAACCTTCCACAACTATGACGAAGAGGAAAGGAGAGATTGGATCGCCTTTCTCAACCCCTTCTCCACCTTGAATTCCTTAGTGGGGATCCCATTCACCAACACCGACATATGACTCGTAAAAACAAGAGCATTCATCCACTTTATCCAACTTTCTCCAAATCCCATTCTTATCATCATGGCTCGAAGAAACTCCCAATTGACCTTATCATAGGCTTTCTCAAAATCTACTTTAAAAAGTAACACTTCCTTTTTTTTTCCTTAGTAGCACAATCAACCAACTCGTTCGCCACTAAAACCCCGTCCAACAATTGTCTCCCGGGAACAAAAGCGCTTTGACTATTAGAAATTACTTTGCCAATCACCTTCTTGATTCTTCCCGCCAACGCTTTAGAAATGATCTTATGAATACTACCAACCAAACATAATGGCCTATAATCGTCTAAACCTAACGGAATGTTAGACTTAGGAATCAAAGCCAAAAAGGATGAGGTTATTGATTTAGATAAAAAGGTCCCCAAGAGTCCACATTGTAATCTAAATAATTTTTTGAATGAATTTTTAATCATTTTTTTAATGTGTTTTTCATTTTGCTACCACTTGTCAATATGGTATTAGAAGACTAAAGATTGCCCTGATATCTCTCTCATTTTCTTCATTCCTGTATCTTTCTCCTATTGGATATAAAGATCTCTCTCTCCACTATCCTTCAACTTTCTCTTTTGAGGTTTATCTCCACATGTTTCTCTTTCAATTGTTTTTTGATATTTCCTTCTTATCTTCTACCAAAATTTTATTTTTTCCATTTTCATTCCCTCCTTCGTATTCTCTCTCCCGCCTAAGAAATCCTTGATTTTACCCTCACAGAAACTCTTCATTTTATTTCCTTTCTTTAAATCATCAACCTTCATCATCCCTTCATTTCCATGAAAACCAACCATGAAACACCATTTCCCACTGATCCAACCCGCCACCAATCCACACTACATTCTCTTCCTCCAACAATCCACCCTAAAATGCCTCTGATTAACCTTCCAACCATAATCGAAGGTACTAATTATATATGCTTGTTCTACAAACACCTTAGTTACAACTTAGGATTAGCCATCGTTTCTCCTTCCCCGAACAACACAAACTTTCATCTCCCAGTCTCGCTCGATAAAACTCTCCCTTAGATCCAAAAACAAATTAAGGTTCATCGATAGAAGCCTAATTCACCCTGAGTCATCAAACCATAAATTTGTCACTTAGGAGTTGGGACCACTACAACAATATGTAATTGGCATATTTCATTTCCAAAGACATCTGTGAAATCGTTCTTTGGATGGATATTGTCAAAGAAATCTGTGAAGAAGTTCATGAGCGTTACCACCATGGTGACATTTTTTAGATTTTGGATCTTTAAGAGGAAATTTACACCTAGAAAACAGGGATAACAAAATGTTAATCAATATTTCACAACCCTCAAGAAACTCTAGCAAGAGTTTGATAATTTTCTCCCAATCTCAAGTTGCACTTGTAACCCCACCTACCTTTATCAATTATTAATGACCATCAAAACCTATAAAGAAAGTGATTATGTTATATTATTCTTGAAATGGATAAAAGATTAATATGACCTTTGTGCTCAAATAATGATCATGAACCCTCTTCCACCTGTCAAAAAAGTATTCTCTTTACTCATACAACAAGAAAGACAATAAATTGCCTTGATTGAGGAAGAAAAGATGGTAACTCAAGTAGCCAAGTCATACATGAGAGGTCGTCCCACTAATTTTGGAGCTAAACCAAGTTCTTTCATCAATAATAACGGTCTCAAGTTTGTACCTTCTGCAATAAACCCGACCACATAATAGAGGTTTGTTTTAAGAAGCACAAGCTTCCACCATATACATCAAGAAGTTGAATATTTCCCAGGTGACTACAAATCATCATAGTATTCATTGATAAATTTAGACTAAGGGTGGCAAAATGGATGGATGGGATAAATATGGATTGGATTGTTAATGGATGGATCAAAATAATCCATTAGCCCATTAAGAATCCACTTAAACTTTCTTAAAAATATCCAATCCAATCCATCCATTTAGAATAAAATCCATCTAATCCATTCATTTAGATCATTTTAGTGGATGAATATTCATCCATCCAAAAAATTAACTTAAATATACTTTTAGAAAACTCGATTTTACTGTAATTTTAGAAAAAACTTGTTTTTACTTTAATTTTGGAAAAACTTGATTTTACTGTAATTTTGGAAAAACTAGATTTTACTGCATTTAAAAAAACTCGATATTACTGTATTTTCAAAAAAAAGTTACTGTACTTTCAAAAACCCGATTTTAATGTATTTTCAAAAAACTTGATTTTCTGTATTTTAGTAAAACTCAATTTTACTGTATTTCCAAAAAAACAAGATTTTACTCTATTTTCAAAAAACTCGATTTTACTGTATTTTAAAAAAAACTTGTTTTTACAATAATTTTGGAAAACTCGATTTACTGTATTTTCAAAAAACATGATTTTACTGTAATTTTTGAAAAACTTGATTTTACCATAATTTTTGAAAAACTAGATATTATTGTATTTCTAACTTGATTTCTCTTTATTTTTGGAAAAACTCAACTTTACTGCATTTTCAAAAAACTCAATTTTACCATAATTTTTGAAAAACTAGATTTTGTTGTATTTTGCAAAAACCTTATTTTATTGTATTTCTTAAAAACTTGATTTCACTTTATTTTTTGAAAAACTCACCTTTACTGCATTTTCAAAAACAAGATTTTCCTGTTTTTTCAAAAAAATCAATTTTACTATATTTTTTTAAAAAACCTTACTTTACTGTATTTTCAAAAAAACATGATTTTACTGTATTTTTGGAAAGACACGATTTTATTGTTAATTATTGGGAAAAACTTGATTTTACTCTATTTTTAGAAAAAATTGATTTTTTTAAAAATACAGTAAAATCAAGTTTTTCAAATATAGAGTAAAATGAAGTTTTTTCGAAAATAAAATAAATTCTGGTTTTTTGAATTTACAATATAATCAAGTATTTTGAAAATTCATTAAGATCAATTTTTTTGAAAATACAGTAAATTAAGGTTTTAATTTTTTTTGTTAAATCGGGTTTTATGAAAACTACAGTAAATTTGATTGTTGCTAAAAATAGGGTAAGATCGAGTTTTTTGAAAACACGGTAAAATCAAGTTTTTTGAAAATACAGTAAAATCGAGATTTTCCTAAAATTCAGTAAAATCAAGTTTTTGAAAATACAGTAAATTTGGGTTTTTTTGAAAATACTTCAAAATTGAGTTTTTTAAAGACATAAGTAAAATCGGATTTTTCCCAAAATCCAGTAAAATTGTTTTTCTAAATTCAGTAAAATCTATTTTTTTTGAAAATACAATAAAATCAAACTTTTAAAACAAAATACAGTAAAATCAGGTTTTTTGAAAATACAGTAAATTCGAGTTTTTCAAAAAATATAGTATAATCGGGGTTTTCCAAAAATACAAGAAAATTGGATTTTTCTAAAAATACAGTAAAATTGTTTTTATAAATACTGTAAAATCTAGTTTTAAAAAAATTCAGTAAAATTGAGTTTTTATAGCAAAATACAGTGAAATCTAGTTTTGCCAAAAATAAATTTAAAATCAAGATTTTGAAAATACGATAGAATTGAGTTTTTTTTTAATTATTACTACATAATTGAGTTTTTTAAAAAGTACAGTAAAATCAAGTTTTCTAGAAATACAGTAATGTCGGTTTTTCAAAAATACAGTAAAATCATGTTTTTCTAAAAATATAGTAAAATTGTTTTTTAATTATAGTAAAATCAAGTTTTTTGAAAACACAGTAAAATCAGGTTTTGAAAACAAAATACATTAAAATCGGTTTTTTTAAATACAGTAAAATCGCTTTTCTAAATACAATAAAATCTAGTTTTTTGAAAATACAGTAAAATTGAGTTTTTAAAACAAAATCTAGTAAAATCTAGTTTTTTGAAAATATAGTAAAATCAGGTCTTCCAAAAAATACAGTAAAATCGATTTTTTCAAAAAATACTATAAAATTAAGTTTTACAAACATACAGTAAAATCAGATTTTGTGAAAATACAGTAAAATCAAGTTTTTAATTGATGTAACAGATTTAAAATATATAATAATAATAATAATCCTTTGGATCATTAAAATATGATGGATGGATTGGATCAATCTATGTATATAAATGGATGGATTTTGTCCAATCCATTAACTTACTTTTTAAGTGGTGACACTAGTACAGAAAATAGTTTTTACATCGGGCGAAAAAGACTTTTTACATCGGTTCTAGGCCCGATGTAAACACAGGCGATGTAAAAAGTCTAGGACATTTTACATCGGGTCAGAGCCCGATGTGAAAGTCATCATACCACATCGGTTGATTTCATAGGTCTGATGTGAAAAACAATAAAAAAATTTATTTAAAAAAAAAATACGCAACCTTTTACATCAGATTTTTTTAATGAGATAGATTTTTTTAATGAATAGATTAAATGAATTTTGTCTTTAATGGATGTCGCTAATTGTTATAAAAAAAGATTGAAATAAACCAAAAAAAAAAAAAATTTGAGGTGAGAGAACAAATTACAATGAAAACGAAACTAAACAGATTAGACAAATAAATCCTACGTCCTTGCATTTGTACCATCCGCCTCACGACAACAAACGACAGCAAACGTACAAATCCATCCGCCTCATAGGTGAGACCAAACCAAAACTATTACAATATATTATTGTTATTATTAGAATATTATTATTATTATTAAAATAATATATTCAAATAGAAACACTGCAAAAACAATTGTCACCCACCTTCCTACCGGATTCCTCATTGATATGGTAGAATCTAAATGATGTGTAATAATGACACTAGTGTAGAAATGATTCCCAAATTCATGCCAATACAAGCAAGTGGTAATTTTAGTAATCTTTGTGTAAGTTTGTAAGTTGGCATTGTTGTAGGATTCATTTCAACTTGTTTGTTTCTTTTGTTGAGACCACTGTCTCCATGCAATGCATTCAAATAAACAACTTCCACTTGAAAGTTCCTCGCCATATTCGTGGCCAATATAAACAATTCAACAAAAATATTGAACTTGAGAAAAACTCTTATAAAGCATTGTCTTTTCTTTGCATTAGTAACAAAACTTCTTTGAGTAAAAAAAAGTATCTTTATCTTACAACAATGTCTCTTTCACATAGCTTCATCTTTCTCTTCTCCATTATCACACTCATAATTTCCAATGGAGTTTTCTCACAACAATCCAACATCATATTACCCTCCGAGTCCGAGCAACGAAACACCGAAAAACTAACACATATCCACTTCTACTACCATGACATCAGAACCAAAAAAAACCCTACCATGATACAAATCATCGACACGCCAAAAAACGTGGCTAATGGATTTGGTTCAGTTTTCATGATGGATGATGCAATGACGGAAGGACCGGAGTTAAGTTCAAAGCAGATTGGAAGAGCTCAAGGGCTAATAGGTCTTTCATCACTTCGTGATATTGCTGAGTTTATGTTGATAAATTTAGTGTTTGATGAAGGGAGTTATGCAGGAAGTACTCTAAGTATGTTAGGGAGGAACCCTATTTCAAAGCAAAATAGAGAAACAAGTATTGTTGGTGGAACTGGTGTTTTTAGGTTTGCTAGAGGCTTTGCTATTGCGAATAGTGTTAACTCCATTTCTACACCTCAACATTATATTGTTGAGTATAACATTACTGTTTCTCATCCCTAGAATAGAATGTTACTATTGCATGTGTCTACTAGAATGTTACTATTGCATGTGTCTACTAGTACTAGAATATTACTAGTGCATGCACTGCATGTGTCTACTAGAATGTTACTATTGCACGTGTCTATTACTACTAGAATATTACTAGTGGAACTTTGCATGTTTGTTTTATTTTTGTTTTGTTTGCTGCATGTGTCCTTTTTTTAATCTATTATGAATGACAACTAGTCGACAAATATACTTTGTCTACATGTTAACTTTTACATGTTGTCTCTTTATAATTTAAGATATTTTGTTCTCTTTTTTATTTTAGATTTATTTTAACTTCTTATTTGACTAATAATTCAAACACAGTAATGTATTAAAAGATTTTAAATTAATGCTAAAGTTTATATAAATAGTATAAGTATAATATAATTTTGTAAAATATATATTCATTATAATATAATAATATTACGTGATGTTACATTATCCAAATATTATATCAGTGTAATTTAATTTTTCAGCCTTATATTTGTATAGGTCTTGCAAAGATCCTTTAGCATCTAGGGTTTTTTTTTAGGGTAAGAACATGCAAGCTTTTCATACATATGATGTAGAAGTTGATCAAAGAACTAAGAACCAAGAATTCCTATATTCCGGGTGTGTATACCCTTATTTGAGATACAAAGTTCTATTAATGGCTTATGTTTAGAATGCTGAAACTAGTTTAATAAGACAATTTGATTTTATGGATCTCCCTATTTTCTAAGAAATCTGCGGCGAAATTCTAAAAATGTCTCTATATTTCGAAAATGCATCTCCGAAGTCACTTTTTTTATAAAAAAAAAAGTTCTTTCGAATATGCACTTCCGAAAAAACCTTTTTTTTTTTTTGAAAAAAATGTGATTTCAATTGTATTAATAGTATAATTAATTGTATTAATTAAAATATATAATTAAATATTGTCAGATACAAAAAAAAATCAAGGTGAATCAATTGTTTTTTTTTTTTTGTGTAAGCAAGATTTTATATAATAGGGAACTGAGGGTTCTCAAAACCTGTTTACACGAAGACGGGTAAAAACCCGGAACCAAAGAAAAATTACACGCCAATTACAAAAGCATTACGAGAGAAAAAGAATCGGATCCTTACTAAACTCGTAAAAGGAATAATTGGAATGTGTAATTTTTCCGCAAAAAGACCACTTCCAAACAAGAAGCTTAATGCTCCAAACAATGTCGTTAACGTTCCAACCCTCCTCCCGGAAACACGCCCCATTCCTAGTGATCCATATAGTCCAAGTTGTAGCCAACCAAACCACATCTACTTTGCTATCTACTAACTTTTGTGTACAAAAGAACCTATCACTACTAAAAAATTCGCTTTTAGTGACCGATTTAGTGACCGAAAATTTTTGGTCACTGTAGTGACCAAATTAGCCACCAAAATTTTATATTCATGAGAAAATTTTAAGAGGTCACTAAATCGGTCACTAAAATAAATCAACCACCGAATTAGAGACCAATATTTTTTGACCGAAATTTTGGTCACTATAGTGACCGAATTAGCCACCAAAATTTAATATTCATGAGCCAATTTTAAGTGGTCACTAAATCGGTCACAAAAAATATTTTTATATACAATTTAATTTTTTATATATAAATTAGAGACCGAAATTTCGGTCACTAATATTTTTTGTTTTCTTTTTTTATTTTTAATCCTCTTTATTATTTTACTATTTCATTTTCATTTTTTTTAATTTTAATTCTCTTTCAAATTTAAATTTTTTACTAAAATTTTCATATTTTTATTGTTTTAACCTATAATATATTTATAAAAAACTATATGTATATATTTTTAAATATAAAATATAACAATAGTTGTTAAGTGGTGTAGTGGCAAGTTGTTATTAAAATACACGGAGGTCACAAGTTTGATTCCTAGGTATCACAACTTTTAATTTTATTTCATGAAAAAGTGACCGATTTTTAAGCTTTTTCGGTTTCTAATTCGGTCACTAAAAGCGAATTTTCTAGTAGTGTATGCCAATCCATAAAATTGGACAAACATTCCTCCTCCATATAATTTACCAATGACGTCATATTTGGAATATTAATATTCTTTTATTTTACGATGTATTTTTCGTTTTTGATTGAATGTACGGCTTATCACCTTTATTTTATTTAGTTTGTGTTTTAATTTGTGTGTTAATATATATAGTAGTATTTAATTGATCGATTAATTTACCAACGGAATATCTGGAATATTAATATTCTTTTTTTACGATGTATTTTTGGTTTTTGGTTGAATGTACGTTTTATCATATTTATTTTATTTAGTTTGTGTTTTAATTTGTGTGTTAATAAAATTTGATATGTCTTTTTTAGAATATTGAGATATTTCGGATATGCGTATCCGAATTAATCAATATCCCAAATTTTAGGAAGAATTTTTTCGGAGATGCATCTCCGAAAAAATACCTGACACTTTAAATCCAACGTTTAAATTAGAAAATAAGTGTTTGAGAGATGCATATCCGAAAACACCAAAAAATGAGTGTTTTCGGAGATGCATCTTTGAATTCTCTAAAATCCCTGAAAAAAAATACTTCAAAGATGCATCTCAAAAGTAGGGATATTTTAGAGTTTTCCGCAGGGTTATCCCCATATGAGGGGTCTATAAAAAACACTGTCTTTAATAATTAATCATATAAAGTGTCATACTGTAAGTTATTTTATTTTAATGAGTTACAATTAGGCCCATTTAGTTAGAGCCTTTTTCTCCAACAAATAGCCTATAAATACTACAAGAGTCCACATTGTAATTTTTTTAATGTCTTTTTTAATGTCTTTTTCATTTTGCTACCACTTGTCAATATGGTATTAGAAGACTAAAGATTGCCCTGAGATCTCTCTCATTTTCTTCATTCCTGTATCTTCCTCCTATTGGATATAAAGATATATATCTCTCTCTCTCCATTATCCTTCAACTTTCTCTTTTAAGGTTTATCTTCACATGTTTCTTTTTCAATTATTTTTTGATATTTCCTTCTTATCTTATTTTTCTTATCCTCTACCAAAAGTTTCTTTTTTCCATTTTCATTCCCTCCTTAGTATTCTCTCTCCCGCCTAAGAAATCCTCTCTTTACCCTCACAAAAACTCTTCATTTTCTTTCCTTTCTTTAAATCATCAGCACATGCTTCCACCATATACATCAAGAAGTTGAATATTTCCCAGGTGACTACAAATGATCATAGTATTCATTAATAAATTTAGACTAAGGATGGCAAAATGGATGAATTGGATATATATGGATTGGATTGTTAATGGATGGATCAAAATAATCCATTAGCCCATTAAGAATCCACTTAAACTTCCTTAAAAATATTCAATCCAATCCATCCATTTAGAATAAAATCCATCTAATCCATTTATTTAGATCATTTTAGTGGATGGATATTCATCCATCAAAAAATTAATTTAAATATACTTTTAGAAAACTCGATTTTACTGTAGCTGATTTTACTGTAATTTTAGAAAAACTTATTTTTACTTTAATTTTGGAAAAACTTGATTTTACTGCAATTTTGGAAAAACTTGATTTTACTGTAATTTTGGAAAAACTTGATTTTCTGTATTTAAAAAAACTCGATATTACTGTATTTTTGGAAAAACTCAATTTTACTGTATTTTCAAAAAGCAAAATTTTACTGTCCTTTCAAAAACCCGATTTTAATGTATTTTTAAAAAACTTGATTTTACTGTCTTTAAGTAAAACTCAATTTTACTGTATTTACAAAAAAACAAGATTTTACTCTATTTTCAAAAAACTCGATTTTACTGTAATTTTTGAAAAACTAGATTTTATTGTATTTCTAACTTGATTTCACTTTGTTTTTTGCTCAACTTTACAACCTTTTTAATTAACAAGATTTTACTGAATTTTCAAAAAATTCAATTTTACCATAGTTTTTGAAAAACTAGATTTTATTGTATTTTGAAAAATCCTGATTTTATTGTATTTCTTAAAATCTTGATTTCACTTTATTTTTGGAAAAACTCAACTTTACTGCATTTTCAAAAAGCATGATATTTATTGTATTTAAAAAAAAATCGATTTTACTATATTTGCAAAAAAAAAACCACACTTTACTATATTTTTAAAAAAAACATGATTTTACCGTATTTTTGGAAAGACACGATTTAATCGTTAATTTTTGGGAAAAAACTTGATTTAACTCTATTTTTAGAAAGTATAGTAAAATCGAGTTTTTTCGAAAATACAGTATAATCTGGTTTTTTGAGTTTACAGTAAAATCAAGTATTTTGAAAATTCATTAAGATCAAATTTTTTTTGAAAATACAGTAAAATTGGGTTTTTTAAAAATTTTAGTAAAATCGGGTTTTTCTAAAAACTACAGTAAATTTGATTGTTGCTAAAAATAGTGTAAGATTGAGTTTTTTGAAAACACCGTGAAATCAAGTTTTTGAAAATACAGTAAAATTGAGTTTTACCAGTAAAATCAGGTTTTTGAATAACAGTTAAATTGTCTTTTTTGAAAATACTGCAAAATTGAGATTTTTTTAAAAATAAGTAAAATCAAGTTTTTCTAAAAATACAGTAAAACCGTTTTTCTAAATTCAATAAAATCTATTTTTTTGAAAATACAATATAGTTGAGTTTTTCAAAAAATACAATATAATCGGAGTTTTCCAAAAATACAGTAAAATTGGGTTTTTCTAAAAATACAGTAAAATTGTTTTCAGAAATACAGGAAAATCTAGTTTTTTAAAAAGACAGTAAAATTGAGTTTTTATAGCAAAATACAGTGAAATCTAGTTTTTCCAAAAATACATTAAAATCAAGATTTTGAAAATACAACAGAATTGAGTTTTGCCAAAAATACAGTAAAATCAAGTTTTTTAAAAATACCTTTAATTCGGTTTTTCAAAAATACAGTAAATTCATATTTTTCTAAAAATATAGTAAAATTGTTTTGTTTAATACAGTAAAATCTAGTTTTTTGAAGATACAGTAAAATCATGTTTTTAAAACAAAACACAGTAAAATCAGGTTTTTAAAACAAAATACAGTAAAATCTAGTTTTTTTTAAATACATTAAAATCCTTTTTCTAAATACAATAAAATCTAGTTTTTTGAAAATACAGTAAAATTGAGTTTTTAAAACACAATATAGTAAAATCAATTTTTTTGAAAATATAGTAAAATCAGGTTTTCTAAAAAATACAGTAAAATCTATTTTTTCAAAAAATACTATAAAATCGAGTTTTACAAACATACAAAAAAAATCAGATTTTTTTAAAATACAGTAAAATCAAGTTTTTAATTGATGTAACAGATTTAAAGTATATAATAACAATAATCCATTGGATCATTAAAATATGATGGATGTATTGGATCAATCTATGTATATAAATGGATGGAATTTGTCCAATCCATTAACTTACTTTTTAAGTGGTGAATGAATTGGATGGATTGAATGAATTTTGTCTTAATGGATTCAATGGTGGCCGCTGATTGTTATAAAAAAAAATTGAAATACACCAAATAGAAATATTTGAGAGAAAAAAGTACAAAGAAAACGAAACTAAACAGATTAGACCAATAGACTAATAGTTAATCTACATCCTTTCATTTCTACCATCCGCCTCACGACAACAAACAACAGCAAACGTACAAATCCATCCCCCTCATAGGTGAGACCAAACCAAAACTATTAGAATATATATTATTGTTATTATTAGAATATTATTACTATTAAAATAAAAATAATATATTCAAATAAAAACCCTGCAAAAACAATTGTCACCCACCTTCCTACCGGATTCCTCATTGATATGGTAGAATCTAAATGATGTGTAATAATGACACTAGTGTAAAAATGATTCTCAAATTCATGCCAATACAAGCAAGTGGTAATTTTAGTAATCTTTGTGTAAGTTGGCATTGTTGTAGGATTCATCTCAACTTGTTTGTTTCTTTTGTTGAGACCAGTGTCTCTTGTGCAATGCATTCAAATAAACAACTTCCACTTGAAAGTTCCTCGCCATATTCGTGGGCAATATAAACTATTCAACAAAAATATTTAACTTGAGAAAAACCCTTATAAATAAAGCATTGTGTTTTCTTTGCATTAGTAACAAAACTTTTTGAGTAAGAAAACAAAGTATCTTTATCTTATAATAATGTCTCTTTCACATACTTTCATCTTTCTCTTCTCCATTATCACACTCATAATTTTCAATGGAGTTTTCTCACAACAATCCAACATCATATTACCCTCCGAACAACAACGAAGCACCGAAAAACTAACACATATCCACTTCTACTACCACGACATCAGAACCAAAAAAAACCCTACCATGATACAAATCATCGACACGCCAAAAAATGTGGCTAATGGATTCGGTTCAGTTTTCATGATGGATGATGCAATGACGGAAGGACCGGAGTTAAGTTCAAAGCAGATTGGAAGAGCTCAAGGGCTAATAGGTCTTTCTTCACTTCATGATATTGCCGAGTGTATGTTGATAAATTTAGTTTTTGATGAAGGGAGTTATGGTGGAAGTACTCTAAGCATGTTGGGGAGGAACCCTATTTCAAAGCAAAATAGAGAAACAAGTATTGTTGGTGGAACTGGTGTTTTTAGGTTTGCTAGAGGCTTTGCTATTGCAAATAGTGTTAACTCCATTTCTACTCCTCAACATTATATTGTTGAGTATAACATTACTGTTTCTCATCCCTAGAATGTTACTAGTGCATGTGTCTACTAGAATGTTACTATTGCATGTGCCTACTAGTACTAGAATATTACTAGTGCATGCACTGCATGTGTCTACTAGAATGTTACTATTGCACGTGTCTATTACTACTAGAATATTACTAGTAGTTCAAAAACTTTGCTTGTTTATTTTTCTTGTTTTGTTTGCTGCATGTGTCCTTTTCTTATCTATTATGAATGACAACTAGTCGACAAATATATTTTGTCTTCATGTTAACTTTTACATGTTGTATGTTCTCTCTTTCTAATTTAAGATATTTTGTTCTCTTTTTTATTTTAGATTTAATTTAACAACATATAATTAATTTGTTATTCACTTCCTAATCGACACAACATATGTATTATGTGTTTTTATTGAAAAACATTAATATAATATTTCAATTTAATAGTAATGTATTAAAAGCAGTGTTTTAAAAATTGAACCGAGCTGGTCGATCGGACCAGTCAAATCGGGAATCGGCCAGGTAATCGGTCAGGTTCAATTGCTGGATCGGATATGTTATTGACATGCTGTAAACCGGTTAAAACCGATATAAATGGATAAAATCAGCAATTTTTCTGAATCGACGGTTTAAAACGACGTTGTTTTGATTACTTTAATGAAAAATTAAAATAAAAAATAAAAGAAAAAAATAAAAAATAAAAATAATGTTACAGATTAAGTTGATTTTGTTGCAGATGATTTTTTTTTATATTGAAGAAGGAGATCCTCACATTGAAACAATTTTTCCTTCTTTCAAATTAAATTTAGTAGACAATAAATTATTTTTTTATCAAAGTAGATAATAAAGTTATTTTATGATAAATTGTTCAATTAGCACAGCTAAAATAAGTCATGATAGTGACGGTTTTTACTGACCGAATTTTAACTTTGGTCTCTAATTCTTTAGTCACAAATCTCAATGACGGATATTTTTATATTCATTTAATTCTTTTAACCTTGCTTTGTAAAAATCTAATTTATTTTCATATTCTAAAAGGTGTTTTGTAATTCTTTCAATTTCAAAATCAACTCCTATTATTAAATAATAATCTAGTCTATCATATAATATTTTTATGTGACCTCTTGTTCTTTTAATTAAACTATTAAGTTCTATAATTCGTAATCTTTCATTAACTATACTCATTTTCTAGTTTTAAAATAAATTTTTGTTTTTCACGTTTTTAAAAATTTAATTAATTTGAATCTTAGTGCTCTGATACCAAAAATGATACCTCATTATTTATTAAAATAATTTTATAATTTATTTTAATTAGCTTAATCATCATCAAAATAGTCCCAAATTTCATCATTTTCTATTAAAGCTAAGTCTATTATAAATTCATCATCATAAAAACTTTCAACTAATAAAATATAATTTATATCACTTTCTAGTGCATAATCTATTTCATTTTCAAAAAGTATAGCTTGTGCACATAATTTCCCATATTCTTTACATATTTTTGTTTTTAAGTCATTTGGTAAAGTAAATTTCCAAATACATCTTAGTTTTTTATAAAAATCTTTCTCTTTATTTTCAATATTATCAAAATAAGTTATATCTATTTCTTTTATTTTTATAACTATTTCTTTTTCTTTTTCTTTTATACTAAATTCAGCAATACTCACTTTGTTTAAGTTTATAATCTATTTTTTAAATATGTTGTTAAGTCCTTTACTTGGTTTGAAAGTTTATCAATATCACTTTCTTCAATTTTTTCAGGTTCATAAAATCTAAGTGGTTTTGGTATTTGATTTTTTCTTAACTCTAAAAACTTTGATTTATTCATAAAAGTTCCTAGCTCAGTTATTTCATTTTTCTTTGGATAATAAATTTTTCCTATATCTTCAAAAAGACTTGGAATATCAATTCTATTATTATTTATAAAGGTAATACTATGGTGAGAATTAGTTAATGCATAATTAACACAATAAGTGATTGAAAATATTTTATCTCCTGATCTCATTAAATTTCCTCTAAGGAATTTGTGTTCAAGAGTTAAGGTTTGCTCTAATCTTTGAGTATTTAAAGGTATTCCAATATTTGGATGTATTTCAAATTTTAGTTTACCATAAGCTAAATTTCCTTCTACTACTCCAAGTATTTTATCTACTGGGTCTGTAATTCTATCATCTTTTAATATTAGTTCTACTGGAGAATTTATTCCTTTTTGAAAAGTTGCTTTGATTAATACTTGCACTGCTCCTATATGAATATATCCTATTTTATTTCTATGTTCATCTTTCTTTATATTTTTCTTGAGTTCCATGAGTTTCTTTTTATTTAATAATTGTATATAGGTATGTCCTTGGGCATCTGCTATATCAGTTGGTGTTTCATTAGTTATTTTACCATAATATATAATATTATCCTTTTGGTTAAATCTTTTCATTATTCCTCCAATTCTATCTTTTCCCTTCATATTAGCATCCTTAGTTAAATCTAAGTCTTCCTTTTGTATTTTTTGAAATAAGGTTGGATCTATTAAAATACTTCCTTCGTAATTTCCATCTTCTTCAGTAATATGTAAATGTTCTATATCATTTACTATTTCTTTTTCCATTTTTGTTATGCTAGACATGTAAGAAAATTATAACACTTAATAAAAGTAAGTAAATAAAGAAATTATACCTGATCATGATTTCTTCTGAAATATTGGTCCACTGCTGCTTCCGTAAGTTTATGTGAAATAGTCGATTAATAGATATATATATATATATATATATATATATATATATATATATATATATATATATATATATATATATATATATATATATATATATATATGTTGTGTAATTTAATTGAATGATTCTTGAATAAGTAGAAACATGGTTTTATTGATATAAGTTTATGTTACAACAATGCACACAAAAGGTGCCAAGCTAAAACATAAAGGATTAGCATATGTTTCTAAAGAGAAACTTACACAAAGGTTGTTTTCTACAACTTGCTTCTTCCCATTGTAGAAGCACTTATTTATAGCCCTAAACACACATTATAATATTATTTTCTAATCACAATAATGCATAGTACTATTCATCTATAGTACTACTTATTTAAGACACTTAAATATTACATGACAAATGACTTTATTTTTTATCTACTTCATGACTCTATTATTACTTCCCCTTATCCTCATCTTCATGACTCTATTATTGCTTTCCTTTATCCTCATCTTCAAGACTCTATTATTGCTTCATCCTTGTCCTCATCCTTAAGGCACATGGTCTTTTCTAGACACTTGGTCACTTCCACGACATCTTTTTCTTGAAAACATCTTTCACATGCATGATTTTCACTCTTTTTTATATTTGAACATAACTCCTTAAGTACACATGGCTTATAATTCATTGTCTCCTTATTAAATACATAGAATGGTAGCTCAAAAGATGTCAATAGATGGATATCTCTATCTTTTATTGCTTTTCCACTTGTCTTGCTTAGTAGTAGGAGATTAGGTGCTTTGTACAATACTTTCACACATGAATTCTTTCCAATAGCTTGACATTGAAAGAACATGCTTGAAAGTTGATTGGATAAAACTATATTTAAGTGATCATCATCATACATTTCTTCTTTTGAGTCATCTCTTAAAGGAAATTGATTATTGCTTACTCCAATAAAGATAAAGTGCTTGGCTGGTTGATTCGTTGTAAAATCCGGATAGGCTGAATAAAGTTTTAAATAAATATTTCTTTCTCCAGCAATATTCTTTTTAAAATTCTGGACTGATTCTTTAAAATTATATGGGAAAAGATTAATTTCTTCCAGATTTTTACTTAAATAAAGACATTCATTAAGTCCAAATTGGAACATATTAAATGTTAGTAACTGGGATGCTCCTGGTGTAATTATAGCTTTTACTCCAAAAAGCTTTCTATCCACCATATAGAAACAATTAGTATTTTCTTTCTCGGTCCAGTAAGTAAGTCTTTTTAAATTCTCCTTAAATTTTTCTTCAGAGAATTTAACCTGATTTTCATGCTCTTTTCGAGACATAATAGGCAAATTATCCAGGGAAGAAGGAATTCTTCCTAAGATTTTCATGGATGTTTTTTCTGGTGCATTATTCTTTGTTGTTTCTGAAAAAGTTCTTGGGCCAAGATAAATCTCTTTTCTTGATTTTTCTGATTCTCTATGATCATTCATTGCTTTTTCAGCTTCTTCTTTGGTGACATACCCTTTATAAGTAACTCCTGAGATTTTTGTACAGTGAGGGGCTGCTTTATACCATTCATCATAAATTCCTGGAAATGGTCCGTTAAATACTGCATATCATTTCTTAGGTTCTTTTAATTTAATCTCTTCAAGTGGATTCTTCATTCTAAGTTGAGATTTTATAATTTCTATTTCCTTATCGATTAATTCCACTTCCTTTTCAATCAGTTCTTGCTCTTTTATTTTGTGAATTCTTAGTGCTTCTTTTAACTCCAATTGTTGTTTCAAAATTTCTTCTGAGATTCGTTCCATTCTCTAGAAAGTATATCTGCAAGTACGTTCTTTTCGCCTTTAATGTGAGTAATTGAGTAATTATATTCGGCTAGTTTCATCTGCCATCTTATAAGCCTGCCTTGCTTGTAAGTTCCTTTATGATTAATATTTTTGAAACCTGCAACATAAGTAGAATCGGTTCTAACAATAAATTCTTTATCAAGAACATAAATTCGATGTTTTTCTAACATCCGAATTAATGCTAATGTTTCTTTTTCATGAGTAGGATAATTAATTTCACTGTCTGAAAAGGTTCCAGACATATATCTGCATAGTAATTCTTTCTTTTGGCCAGGGGGCTTAGCCTTCATAACACCTCCCCAACATTCATTTGATGCATCAGTTTCAATAATAATTAGATCATCATTTGATGGATGATATAATTCAGGAAGATCTTGACATAAATATTTCAATTTAGTAATAAGTATTTCGTCTTCTTCGGTCCATGACCAAATAGCATCCTTCTTAAGTTTTTGTTGAAGTAGTTTTCTTTCAGCTGCAAGATTTTTAATAAAACCTTCATTTGAAATATATGTTAGTAATCCAAGAAATCTTTGTAATTCCTTTTTGTCTTTTAGTTTAGTGGGAAAATTTTGAAGTTTTTCTAATACATGTTTTTGCATTATTATTTTCCCTTTTTCAATTTCTAATCCTAAATAATTGATTTTATTTTGAGCTACTATAGCTTTTTTCTTACTTAATACTACTCCATGTTCTAAACACCTATTAAGTACTAATTCTACCTTTTTAAAGTGATCATCTAGATCCTTATTTGAAAAAACTAATATATCATCAATATAAATAAGACAAAAATCTTTGAATTCTTTAAGGATAGAGTCCATCCTGCGTTGGAAAATACCTGGTGATTGTTTCATTCCCATTGGAAGAACATTCAATTCATATTGACCTTGAGGACAACTAAATGTTGTTAAAGCTTTAGATTCTTCTGACAATCTTATTTGATAAAATCCAGGTTTACAATCAAAAGTACTAAACCAATTCATATTTCTAACTCTTTCAATAATTAAATCCTTTCTTGGAAGAAAATACGCATCACCTTCCATAGCATCATTTATTTGTTTATAATTAATTACCATTCTTCTCTTTCCTCTTTTAATCTCATTATGATTTTCAACATAAAATCCTGGTGCTGAATGTTTACTTTTTGATGGTCTTATTAATCATTTCTCACACATTTGCTTAATATCTTCAGCAAATTCATCTCTATCTTGTTTTGTGTATATCATAGGTTTACATTTGATTTCTTTTGTTGGGTCTTTTAGTTTCAATTCAACTATTTCCATGTTTTTATTATTAATTTTAGGATCTAGTGGGTTTTCACTACACACTTTATCTAATAGTTCTTCAATATGTATTGGGATTTTTCTTCCTGGTTCTAAATTAATTAATGCATAACGCATTTTTCTACAAACTAAATCTATAATTTCACCACGTTTTAGTCTGGAGAGCTCTGATTGTTTTCTTAAATAAATTGTTTGTGAGGAATGAATAATAGGGATATCTATAATTTCTTTTAGTTGTTTTCCTTTAATATATGGAGCCTTAATCGATATATATTCTAAGTATTGACAAAAGGGTGCATATAAGCGTAAGAAATTATTTCCTATTATTATATCTAACCCTGTTTCTTGTTGATATATTGTAGGTGCTATGAATAATTTATTTTCAAAATTTAAAGTAATTCTTGTAGCTACCCAATTTAGTATGTGTATTGAGCCATCTGCTATTTGAATCTTTAATGGTTTTTCTAATCTTTTCCATTTACTAAATAATGTTTTGGTTGCTATACAAATACTTGCTCCTGTATCTATATAGGCTTCAGTTTCTTTGTTTTCTTTTTCATTTTTAATTTTGATATATGTGCTATTCAGATTTTGTTTCTTCTGAAGATAATTCATCCTCTATATATTCATATACACTACAGTCAGAATCACTTAATTCATCTTCTAATGGTTCTAAATTATATATTTTATATACTTTCTTTATTAGTTTTGATTTTTCTTTAACATCTTTTTCTTTCTTTGTTGGACATTCATTGGCATAATGACCTTCTACATTGCATATCCAACATACGCATTTCTTTTTTCCTTTTGGACAATATTTTTTAGGTGTTTGCTTTCTCTTTCTAAAATACTTTCTTCTAGTATTTTTATAGGCCTTTTTTCTTGGATAAGTTTTTCTTAATTTATGTTTTCTTTTATAACCTTTTCTACTTCGTTGATTACAACCATAATTTTATGGTTGCTCTATCTCTGGTATATCACAACAAAGTGAGGTTCTAGCTCTATTTAATTGTCTAGCTCTTGTACTCTTTATACATTGCCGTCTTAATTCATTATATAAGATTTGAATAATTCCTCCTAAGCTATAACCTAATTCAATTGGTTGGGATTTTCGTATATCTCTTATTTTTGCACTAAGTGGGTATGGTAACTTGGATATAAAGACTCCTCTATATATTTCCCTAGTCTCATTATCTAATTCATAATAGTATTTTTTATACTCACTAATGAAACTATCTATTTCGCACATATTACATATCTGCATATTAATTAGATAAATTTCTGCCTTTTCCCGCAAAAGTTTATTTACTTCTGTTTTATGTTCAAGAGTATTGTAGCCTATGAATTCTTTATATATTAATTCCATTATTAGTTTAGCAAATTGTTGATTATTATTTTCTATCATTCCTATATATTGATTTCATGTTTCATCATTAATGCTTGTTAAGAATTTCAACACATTTCCTGTTGTTCTATAAGCTATTAAATTCTTGACATCCATTAGATTTATCTTAGAAAATTTTTCATCGGTTGCTATAAGCATAATCATATCATTAGACCACCTTTGTAGTATATCCTCTGGATTTCTTACACAGTCTAAGTTTAATAATTATTTAGATTTAGTTTCTTCATAGTAAGGTTTAAATTCTTCCGCAACTTTTGTCCATTTTCCACTGGCCTTTGCATAACCTTTTTTATTCATAGTTTCATTTTCATAGTTTTCCCAAGAACTATGAGGATTCCAACTCTCTTCACGTTTTCTTTTTTGTTTAGAATTACTCGTTTCTCCTTTTTCCATAAATATTTCGTCTATATCTGATTCAGATCCTAGTTCAGATCCTATTTCTGAAGAATTATATTTTAATATTACTTCTTCATTCTCTTCCTTAGTTTCTATTTTTTCTATTTTTTCTGCTTGTTTATTTTCTTCTTCTATTATTTGTAGTTGTTCCATCAATTGTCTAATTTCTTCAATATCATTAGATCTTCTTAATGCTTCTATGTATTCAGTTTTTATCCCCTCCATGAAAATGATGGGTTTATTAACATAAATGTAGTTATAGGCTCTTGTTTAACTACTTTTAGTTGGTTTACTTCTTTTGTTCTAACTAATATTTCTTCTAAAATCTTTTATTGTTATACTTCTATTACTTTCTTCATGTTTTAACAAGGTTTCTAATTGATAAAGAATTTTCCTAATTTTTTGAATATTTATATCTTCATCAATTTCTTTATCTCTATTAATTTCATCAAGGGTTTCATGTATATTATTTATTTCATTAAGACCATTTTTTATTTTATTAAAGGTATAATCTGCAATTTTATTGGCATTTTCTATTAATAATATAATATTTTTATTTATTTCATTCATTGTGTTATTTAAATCTTTATATATCACATCAATTTCTTCAGATAATGACATTATTTTAAATTTTCCGTGGCTATTTCAACTTTTTCTAGTAGTGTAGATTATGTTGCGATTAAATTTTGTTTGCAAATATACCCTGTAAGTTTGTACTATTTTATTATATGTGATATTTATGTTTAAAATTTGAATTTAAATTATGAACTTTTGAATTTATTTATGATATGATATTTTCAAAAAAAGTTAAGTGCTACTTATATTTTGTAGAGACTGAATCACCCGGTTTGACATATTTTATATCTATATAATTTTATTATAACAACCGATCTATTCAACCGAGTTATCCGGTTAAATCTGATTTAGTCACTACAAGAAAAGTGTGATATAGCCACCAAATGTTGCGACGTGATTATCACGTGGCTCAGAAAAGTGAGTTGCGACGTGATAATCACGTCACTAAAAGTTTTTTATATTAAAAAACTAAAACCAACGTTGGCACATGGGGTGTCTTTAAATAATATTTTTTTTAAAAAGTTACGAAATGAAAAACACGTCGCAACCTTTAAATAAAATAAAAAAAATTAAAAGCAGATAAAGTAGTCTGACACATGGGGGAAATTCAAAGGGGGGAATTTGAAATTTTCAAATTTTTTTGTTGTGGCGTGTATTTCACGTCGCAACTTTTTTTTGTTAAACACGCCAGCATTTATGTACAGTCATGTGTGCAGTTGACGGACACATTAATTATTGTGCAGAAGTTGCGACGTGATTTTCATTTCGCAACATAGACACGTGAAAATCACGTCGCTAAAGGCATTATACCAATTTCGTTGGAACTCCTCTTCCCAGAACCCCCTTTCTCCTCTTTCTTTCTTTCTTTTCCTCTTCTTCTCTTCTCCTTCTTCCCCAAACCCTCTTCCTATCCTCCATAATCAACCACCCTCCACCATCTTCAACAACAAATTCATCATCACAACCCCCCATTTCCAGGTAAACATTCAAACCTAACTTGTTCTTGTCAATTTTTTATTTTATTTTTTGCAAAAATCTGATTTTAATATATATTTGTAGGTGAAACATATTGTTGATTTTGATTCAAGGATAAGGAGGAGCTCACTCAATATTGTTCAACTTCATTGAGGTATTTTTTTTTTTTCAATTTTATTTATATAATTTTTGGGATTTTTTTATGTGATTATTGATATATATATATATATATATATATATATATATATATATATATATATATATATATATATATATATATATATATATATATATATATATGTTATAGATTAATTTGTGAGATTTTTTTATGAGATTTTTGTAGTATGTATATATAATTTTTAGAATGTTAATTATTAGAATGTTATAATAATTAGAATGTATATTATTTATAATATGCATATATATATATATATATATATATATATATATATATATATATATATATATATATATATATATATATATATATATATATATATATATATATATATATATATAGATATATAGATTAATTTATAGAATGTATATTATTTATAGTATGTATATATATAGATTAATTTATAGAATTTTAATTTTTACGTGATTATATAATATGTATAGTATGTATAATATGTATAATTATAGATTATGTATAGTATGTATAATTTTTAGAATGTTATAGTTATAGATTATATAATTATATGTATAGATTATGTATAATTTATAGTATGTTATAATTTTTAGAATGTATAATATGTATAATTTTTAATTTTTTAGAATGTAATATTATGTATAGTATGTATAATTTTTAGAATGTTATAATTATAGATTTTATAAAAACGAAAATATTATATATAATATGTATTATTGTTAGAATGTATATATTGTTAGAACGTTAGAATGTATATAATATTGTTAGAATATTGTTAGAATGTATATATTGGTAGAATGTATATATTGTTTATCTACTTCTATTGTAGAAAATTATTTACTTATAGTTGATATAAGTAAATGTTTAATTATTGTTACTAAAAAGAGAATGATTGGATATATGTGCAGTATGGAATATTATTTGTATTATCGTAGTTGGATGTACGATAGAGTGGAACCAGGAAGACGTGCACTTAAACCCAATTTTATAGAAGGAGTTAACGGGTTTATCACGTGGGCGTTTGCTCAAGAATGTTGTCGAAGCGAAGGAGGAGTTAGGTGTCCCTGTCTTAAATGTGAATGTAGACCTATAATTAGTGACCCAGATGAAGTGGTCAGACATTTGTATAGAAGGGGTTTCATGGAAAATTATTGGGTCTGGACGTATAATGGTGAAAAATTGCCGAGTAACGTACCAGACACTAGCAGTACGCATGCTTCAAGTAGTCGTCCGTCAATGGAATATGAGGAAAGACCGCCTATTGAATATGAGGAAAACTTTAATCAGATCGGTGACATGGTTGAGGATGCTTTTGGTGTGAATGTGACCTATGATCAACCTGAAGATTGTGATGGGGAAGAGATGCCGAACGAAGAAGCGCAGAGATTTTATCAATTGTTGAATGAGATGAATACGCCGTTGTTTGACGGTTCGTCTGACTCCAAGTTATCAATGTGTGTGAGATTATTGGCCGCCAAGTCAAATTGGAATGTTCCTGATCAGTGTTTGGAATTCTTTGTAAAAATGATGTTGGACTCAACTGAAATGAAAGACAACTTACCTACAACATTTTATGAAGCAAAGAAGTTGGTGTCGAAGTTGGGCTTAAGAGTAAGAAAGATTGATTGTTGCATTAATGGTTGTATGTTGTTCTACGACAATGAGTTTGGTACTCAAGATGGGTTGTTGGAGGAATGTAAGTTTTGTAAGAGTCCAAGATATAAAGTTTCCAGTAGAGCCATTAACACTAATCAAGACCGTGTAGCAGTAAAGTCCATGTTTTATCTTCCGATAATACCAAGGTTAAAAAGAATGTTTGCTTCAATGCACAGTGCAAGTCAAATGACATGGCATCACACAAATAACACAAGTCCAGGCACTATGCGACATCCATCTGATGGCGAGGCATGGAAGCATTTTGATCGAATGCATCCTGATTTTGCCGCAGAACCTAGAAATGTCAGGCTTGGTTTATGCTCTGATGGATTTACTCCATATGTCCAAGGGTCAGGAACCGCATATTCTTGTTGGCCAGTTATTGTAACCCCTTACAACCTTCCTCCTGAGATGTGCATGACAAAACCATACATGTTTTTGACGTGCGTCATTCCAGGACCTTCGGGTCCAAAAGCCGGAATTGATGTGTATTTACAACCTTTAATTGATGATTTGAAGAGGTTGTGGATTGGTGGAGAATGGACTTATGATATATCACAAAAACAAAATTTTACTATGCGAGCTGCCTTGATGTGGACCATCAACGACTTTCCAGCATATGGCATGTTGTCTGGTTGGGGTACACATGGCAGAATGGGTTGCCCGCATTGTATGAAAGAGACGAAGGCGTTTACGTTGGATAAAGGGGGGAAAAGCTCGTGGTTTGACTGTCACCGCAGATTTCTACCAAAAAATCATCCGTATAGAAAGAACAAGACAAATTTCATAAAAGACAAACAGGTAACAGATATGCCTCTGCCCCGATTGTCACCAGGTGCTGTATGGGACAAAGTTTGTGGGCTACCAAAAATTACAGATACTGGAAAGGCATGTAGAATTGAAGGATATGGGGTCGATCACAATTGGACAAAGAGAAGTATATTTTGGGATCTTCCATATTGGAAAGATAATTTGTTGCGCCATAATCTAGATGTTATGCATATTGAGAAGAATTTTTTTGATAATGTATTTAACACTGTGATGGATGTTAAAGACAAGACGAAAGATAATGAGAAGGCTAGACATGACATGGAAAAATGGTGCAATCGAAAAGAGTTGGAGTTGAAGCCTCAACCAAATGGGAAATTATTGAAACCGAAGGCTTGTTTCAGTCTGACCCCCCAAGAAGGTAAAGCGGTTTGTCGATGGTTAAAAGAATTGAGAATGCCCGACGGCTATTCTTCAAATTTAGCAAGGTGTGCTGACGCCAACACTGGGAGGTTGCATGGTATGAAAAGTCATGATTGCCATGTTTTTATGGAACAATTGCTACCAATTGCATTTGGTTCTCTACCTAAACATGTGCTTAATCCACTGACTGAAATTAGTCAATTTTTCAGAGATATTTGTGCTTCAGCTTTAAAAGTAGATGACGTCATTAAGTTGGATCGAAATATTCCAGTCATTCTATGCAAGTTGGAACAAGTATTTCCGCCTGGTTTTTTTGACTCCATGGAACATTTACCTGTGCATCTCGCCTATGAAGCTTATCTTGGAGGACCTGTTCAATATAGGTGGATGTATCCGTTTGAAAGGTTCATGGGTGATTCAAAACGATCAGTGAAAAATAAGGCTAGAGTTGAAGGATCGATATGTGCACATTACTTGCATCGAGAAACATCACATTTTTGCAGTCACTATTTCAAGCATTTGATGTTAACTCCAAGAATCATTCGAAATCCTGTCAATGTTAGTGAAAGGAGTCAATTCACTTTATCGGTCTTCGGGCTTCCTGGCCGTCCATCTGGAAAAAAGGGTGTGCATTGGTTGACCCAACAAGAAATGCAATCTGCCCATGTTCATGTCTTGATCAACTGCGTTGAAGTTAAACCATTTCTTGAGTAAGTATACATACCCCTAACTTTTAATTTTCTTTACAATCATAAAACTCATTACTCTGAAACTTATAATGTGTTTCTTTTTAGGGAATTCAACAACACCTATTTTCATACTACCGGTGTACAATCAACATCTGGTGTCATCCATTCTCAATTCCCAGCATGGTTTAAGGAGAGAATGTATAGCATTGTTGCACCGACTCCCGAAATACTCCATTTGAGAAACTTGTCTCAAGGCCCTAATCAAAGCGCAAATGAATGGCACACATACTTCGTGAATGGATATAAATTTCACACTCATACATGGACTGAAGGGAAAAAGACCATAAACAGTGGTGTTTTTGTGAAAGGAGTTACAGATGGTGGTGAAGATGACTTCTATGGTTTTGTCAAACATATCTATGAGTTGGTGTACACTTACTTGGACTCGGAAAATAAAGTTGTCTTGTTTTATTGTGAATGGTATGATCCAACTTGAGGCACAAAAATAGATAGGACATATGGTACTGTTGAGATTCAAATGGACCGGAGGTACAAAGAGTATGACCCTTTCATAATGTCACATATTGTTAGGCAAGTTTACTATGTTCCTTATCCTTCATTTGTGCCACGTAAACGAGGGTGGTGTGTTGTCATAAAAACAAAACCAATGGGTCATATTGAATCCGACGATCTAGTGGAAGAAGATCTTGCTTTCCAAGTTGATGAAGTGGAACAAATTAATGATGTGGTTGCAGATGAACAAACTACAAGTTTGTCTGATACAATGGTTGAGGGGCATCTAGTTGATTCGTCTATATTGGATGAAGAGCATGAAGATATTGCATCTGAGGACAATATCACATCAAATGATGAGAATGATGTGGATGACGAGCACGAAGATTTAGAATAATGAATATGTGTTGTTGAAAATGTATTTTTATAATTTCACTTAATGAACTATGTATTGAATGTGTTAATGACAACCAGTTGTTGAGATTATATTTTTATAATTTTACTTAGTCAACCATTTGCTGAATATATTTATATTAATTGCGTAATCTCTATAAATAGATAAAATGCCACCCCGACTTGATAAAGGTAAGTGTAACACCCCATAAAATTCTTTATTTAATTTAATTAATTTTTTATTAAATATTAGAATTAAGTGGAATTGTTTGGGAATAAGGATGAAATAAGGCTAATGGGCCAGTGTTGTAAGTAGCAGTTGGGGGGTGTATCAGTTGCAAAGCCCTTTTTCTAAAATAAAGTTATATTTTCATAAAAATAGAAAAGAGGAGTATTTTTGTGAAAAAAAGAACCAAAAGGGAGCAGAGGAGATTGAACGTGAAATTGGGAGAAGAGCAAGTGCGAAGAGGAAGAGCATTCAAGAATTCGACATCGAGGTAAGGGGGGATTCTTCTCATTAACCTCTATTATGGGATGTATGAATGATTCGATGGAATTTGTATGTTAGGATTTCGAATTGGATTATATGTCGGGTTTGGGGTTTTGAGGTTTATAGAATTTGATTCAATTTAGGTTGTGAATGATGATTGGTGATGAACAATGATGTTAAACATGATTAGAAGTATGTGTAAACGTGCATTTTATGTCGTATGTGTGGTTTATTCTGCTGAGATTCGTACTGGTATGATTTGAGAGTATTTGGGAGGCATAGAATGCTGTTTTCTGCAGGTTGGGATTTCTGAAATCACCGGTTCGCGCCGCGTGCACAGGGTGGCGCCGCGAACAGGTGTACTGAATGGCAAGATGTTTTGATACGCACAGGTCGCGCCGCGTACCTGTGTTGGCGCCGCGAAGGCGTAACTTTTCCTCGCGTCGCGCCGCGTGTAGGTGTTGGCGCCGCGAAGGCGTAACTTTTCCTCGCGTCGCGCCGCGTGTAGGTGTTGGCGCCGCGAAGGCGTAACTTTTCCTCGTTTCGCGCCGCGTGTGGATGTTGGCGCCGCGTGCTGTGCTGTTTGGATTTTTTTGTTGTTAAAGTTTAACGATGTATAACTTTTTAACTGTTAGTCTGTTTGATGTGCCGTTTCGAACATAGTGAGACTAATTCAGTGAGATATGCAATAAAACAGTGTTTGAGTTGTGACTCGAATTTAAATTAAACACTTGATTTAATTGGTTGTGGTGGATTATATTATTATTGCATTGGTTGATGATTATGATATCTGGTTGATTAATGTTGATGATGAGCATGTTATGGTTGATACATGCATTTCATAATCATGTTGTGGGCTGTATCCCTTATGGTGGTGGGACAGCGGTAGCTAATTCCCATTGTGTGGAATT
The DNA here is from genome assembly GCF_029867415.1 of Vicia villosa. Taxonomy (NCBI): domain Eukaryota; kingdom Viridiplantae; phylum Streptophyta; class Magnoliopsida; order Fabales; family Fabaceae; genus Vicia; species Vicia villosa. The sequence goes on from NC_081182.1 coordinate 206,497,402, forward strand.
GGTGAGAGAAGTAGCCGAATCTTTATGGTGGTGGATCGGTGAGATGGGTTATCCCATGTTTGGTACCACATGCATTTAGTTGCATTGCATTAGGTTGTTGTGTATAATTGTAACATGAATGGAAGTTGTCCAATGTTATGATTTGTGTGCATTTGGTATGAACGTTGCTATATTATCTGAATATAATTGATTTGGATGAATAATGTATGGATGAAGTTGCATTGTTTATATACCTATAACATTTGTTAATGCGAATGAAACTCACCCTTACTGTTGTTATTTTTCAGATTGAGGAGTAGCTTGTGTACTTGGTGAGGATTAGCTCGTCAAGTAGTTCGTTAGAGTCAGTTGGGTCAGTGTCATGCTCTGGTCGTGTAACACCGGGAACGTTATTTTAGAATTAGCTGATAAACTTCTGTTTTGTTTATGGTTTGTGGTTGAATTATGAGTCTTCGACTCCAGATGTTTGATTATTCAGTTGTTAAGAATATTCCGCTGTGTTAACATGCTACCTGAATAATTTTTGGTTTATCGTTCCTTTATGGCATGACATGAATATTGTTTATTTTGTTGGCGTTGTAATACTCTTCTTCATGTTTTACTCTGATTTTAATGTTAATTTCCGCGGGGTTTAGAAGGGTGTTACAATAGTGGTATCAGAGCATAGTCGGTCGTTTGAGTCAGAGTCTTAGTGTCGGTTAATCCTTCGTATACGACTAGTGTAACGTTGACACTGTCGATACTTCTTGTTCTAATGAATATTGTCTGATATTTAGCAGAACAATGGCCGGAAGAGGGGGAAGAAATGACGACGCGATCGCTGAGGCTCTGGGCATGATTGCTGGTGTGTTGGGAGGGAATGCCAATGGAGCTGGTATTGGTGCTGACAGGCAGCTGAATAGCTTTCAGAGGAACAATCCTCCTTTGTTCAAAGGCACGCACGATCCCGAAGGCGCTCAGAAGTGGCTGAAGGAAATTGAAAGGATCTTCAGGGTGATCGATTGTACTGAAAATCTGAAGGTGAGGTACGGGACTCACATGCTGTCTGAAGAAGCTGATGATTGGTGGATGGCTAGTAGAGATGAACTTGAATCTGCAGGTGTAGCGATCACTTGGGCTGTGTTCAAGAGAGAATTCTTGCGGAGGTACTTTCCTGAGGATGTTAGAGGCAGGAAAGAGATTGAATTTTTGGAGCTGACACAAGGTGACATGACTGTGCCAGAGTATGCGTCCAAGTTTGTGGAGCTAGCAAAGTATTATGTTCACTATAACAATGATGAAGCGAGCGAATTTTCGAAGTGTGTTAAGTTCGAGAATGGTCTCCGTGATGAAATTAAGCAGGGAATCAGGTACCAAAGGATTCGTCGGTTTGCTGATTTGGTAGATTGTAGTAGAATCTACGAAGAAGACAACCTGAAGCTGAAGTCATCTCACTCCCGTGAGTTAGTTGATAAGAAAGGGAAGAAGCCTATGGACCGTGGTAAACCATATGGTAGAGGTAATTATAAAGCTGGAAGTTGGAAGAAGCCTAGTGGGGGAGACTCTAGTGCTCCTGTTAAGTGCTTTAAGTGTGGGGAACCTGGACATCGTGTTCACGAGTGCAAAAGTGAAGAGAAGAAGTGCTACCGGTGTGGTAAAGCAGGCCACATTGCTGCTGACTGCAAGGGAAGGACTGTGACTTGTTATAACTGTGGTGAAGAGGGCCATATCAGTCCACAGTGTCCTAAGCCAAAGAAGAATCAAACTGGGGGTAAAGTTTTCGCTCTATCAGGTTCAGAGACTACTCCGGGGGATCGATTGATTAAAGGTACGTGTTTTATCCATGGCACTCCTTTAATTGCAATAATAGATACTGGAGCAACTCACTCGTTTATTTCATTGGATTGTGCTAAACATCTGAACTTGGAAATATCTGATATTCATGGAAGTATGATCATTGACACTCCTGCGTCGGGTTCAGTGACTACTTCGTTTGCCTGTTTGAACTGTCCAATTGATATTTTTGGTAGAGAGTTCGGAATGGATTTAGTATGCCTTCCGTTGGAACAACTTGATGTCATCCTGGGTATGAATTGGTTGCAATTTAATCGGGTTCATATCAACTGTTTCACGAAGACAATTATTTTTCCTGAAGATGTCAGTGTCGAGGATTTAGCAATGACTGCTAGACAAGTGGATGAAGCCATGAAGGACGGGGCCGCCGTGTTTATGTTGATTGCATCCATGGAAGTGAAGAAGAAAGCGGTGAGTAGTGATTTACCAGTAGTATGTGAATTTCCAGAAGTTTTTCCAGAAGATGTAAGAGAGTTACCGCCAGAGAGGGAGGTAGAATTTGCTATTGAGTTAGTCCCTGGGACTAGTCCTGTGTCGATGGCGCCGTATCGTATGTCGGCATCTGAATTAGCAGAATTGAAGAGTCAACTGGAAGAGTTACTGGAAAAAGAATTCATTCGTCCTAGTGTGTCGCCGTGGGGTGCGCCGGTGTTGCTGGTAAAGAAGAAAGAAGGCTCTATGAGACTGTGTGTGGATTATAGACAGCTGAATAAAGTTACTATCAAGAATCGGTATCCATTACCGAGGATTGATGATTTAAAGGATCAACTGGTTGGTGCGAGTGTGTTTAGCAAAATTGACTTGAGGTCGGGATATCATCAGATTCGGGTGAAGACGGACGATATTCAGAAAACAGCATTTAGAACAAGGTATGGTCATTACGAATATACAGTGATGCCATTTGGAGTAACTAATGCGCCGGGGGTTTTCATGGAATATATGAATAGGATCTTCCATCCTTATTTGGATCAGTTTGTGGTGGTATTTATCGATGACATTCTAATATATTCTAAGAGTGAAGAAGAACATGCAGAGCATCTGAGAGTGGTATTAGAACTACTGAAGGAAAAGAAACTTTATGCGAAACTGTCAAAGTGTGAGTTCTGGCTAAGTGAAGTAAGCTTTCTTGGGCATGTAATTTCTAAAGATGGTATTGCCGTTGACCCAACGAAAGTAGAAGCAGTGTCTCAATGGGAAGCTCCGAAGTCAGTTTCCGAAATCCGTAGTTTCCTTGGTCTTGCGGGCTACTATAGAAAGTTCATTGAAGGTTTCTCGAAGTTAGCGTTACCGTTAACTAAGTTGACTAGGAAGGGTCAAGCATTCATCTGGGATTCGAAATGTGAAGAAGGATTTCAAGAATTGAAAAGGAGATTGACTAGTGCACCGATCTTGATTTTGCCGAATCCGGCGGAATCTTTTGTTGTATATTGCGATGCTTCATTGTTGGGATTAGGAGGTGTACTAATGCAGAATCAACAGGTAGTCGCGTATGCGTCGAGGCAACTAAAAGTACATGAGAGAAACTATCCGACTCATGACTTAGAGCTGGCAGCAGTGGTATTTGTGTTGAAATTGTGGAGGCACTATCTGTATGGTTCGAGGTTCGAGGTGTTTAGTGACCACAAGAGCCTGAAGTATTTATTTGATCAAAAAGAATTGAATATGAGACAAAGAAGATGGTTAAAATTTCTCAAGGATTATGATTTTGAACTGAATTACCATCCGGGTAAAGCAAATGTTGTTGCCGATGCATTGAGTAGGAAGTCCTTGCATATATCTATGCTTATGGCGAGAGAATTAGATTTAATTGAACAATTCCGAGATTTGAGTTTAGTATGCGAAGACACTTCTGTCAGTGTTAAGTTGGGCATGCTGAAGTTGACTAGTGGCATTCTGGAAGAGATTCGAGAAGGTCAGAAAGTTGATGTAGAGTTAGTGGATAAATTGACTCTAATTAACCAAGGCAAGGGAGGTGAATTCAGAATCGACGAGAATGGTATTATAAGGTTTGGTAATCGTGTTTGTGTTCCTAATGTTTCTGAATTGAGGAAGAGTATTCTCGAAGAAGGACATCGTAGTGGATTGAGTATACATCCTGGTGCGACCAAGATGTATCATGATTTGAAGAAGCTGTTTTGGTGGCCTGGAATGAAGAAAGAAATAGCCGAATTCGTCTATGCTTGTTTAACTTGTCAGAAGTCGAAGGTTGAGCATCAGAAACCATATGGAGCTATGCAACCGTTATTTATTCCGGAATGGAAGTGGGATAGTATATCTATGGATTTTGTTTCTGGATTGCCGAGAACGGTGAAGAACTATGAAGCCATTTGGGTCATAGTGGATAGGTTGACTAAGTCTGCTCACTTTATACCAATGAGAATGGATTACTCAATGGAGAAGCTGGCTCAATTGTACATTGAGAAGATAGTGAGTTTACATGGTATTCCTTCGAGTATCGTGTCAGATAGAGATCCAAGGTTTACATCCAAATTTTGGGAAGGGTTGCAGAAGGCTTTGGGTACTAAGCTGAGATTGAGTTCTGCTTATCATCCGCAGACGGACGGACAGACAGAAAGAACTATCCAATCGCTAGAGGATTTATTGCGTGCTTGTGTGTTGGAAAGGAGTGGTACTTGGGATAGTTATCTACCCTTGATCGAATTTACCTACAATAATAGTTTTCACTCGAGCATTGGTATGGCTCCGTTTGAAGCTTTGTATGGCCGGAGATGTAGAACGCCTTTATGTTGGTATGAATCTGGCGAAAGTGCGGTGATTGGACCAGAGATTGTTCAAGAAACGACAGAAAAGATTAAGATGATTCAGGAGAAGATGAAGGCTTCTCAGAGTCGTCAGAAGAGTTATCATGACAAGAGACGGAGAACTCTTGAGTTTCAAGAAGGAGATCACGTGTTTATGAGAATTACACCTATGACTGGTATCGGACGAGCTCTAAAGTCAAGGAAATTAACTCCGCGTTTTATTGGTCCGTTTCAGATTTCAGAAAGAGTGGGAGAGGTGGCGTATCGCATTGCGTTACCACCGACACTTGCGAATCTGCATGATGTATTCCATGTGTCGCAGTTGAGGAAATACATTGCTGATCCGTCACATGTTATCCAAGTGGATGATGTACAGGTAAAGGATAATCTGACAGTTGAAGCTTTGCCTATGAGGATTGAAGATCGGAAGGTGAAACAATTGCGTGGCAAGGAGATAGCGTTGGTCAGAGTAGCTTGGGGAGGACCAGCCGGTGGAAATGTTACATGGGAATTGGAGAGCCAAATGAAGGACTCCTACCCAGAACTCTTTGCCTAAGGTATGTTTTCGAGGACGAAAACTTTTCTAGTGGGGGAGGGTTGTAACACCCCATAAAATTCTTTATTTAATTTAATTAATTTTTTATTAAATATTAGAATTAAGTGGAATTGTTTGGGAATAAGGATGAAATAAGGCTAATGGGCCAGTGTTGTAAGTAGCAGTTGGGGGGTGTATCAATTGCAAAGCCCTTTTTCTAAAATAAAGTTATATTTTCATAAAAATAGAAAAGAGGAGTATTTTTGTGAAAAAAAGAACCAAAAGGGAGCAGAGGAGATTGAACGTGAAATTGGGAGAAGAGCAAGTGCGAAGAGGAAGAGCATTCAAGAATTCGACATCGAGGTAAGGGGGGATTCTTCTCATTAACCTCTATTATGGGATGTATGAATGATTCGATGGAATTTGTATGTTAGGATTTCGAATTGGATTATATGTCGGGTTTGGGGTTTTGAGGTTTATAGAATTTGATTCAATTTAGGTTGTGAATGATGATTGGTGATGAACAATGATGTTAAACATGATTAGAAGTATGTGTAAACGTGCATTTTATGTCGTATGTGTGGTTTATTCTGCTGAGATTCGTACTGGTATGATTTGAGAGTATTTGGGAGGCATAGAAGGCTGTTTTCTGCAGGTTGGGATTTCTGAAATCACCGGTTCGCGCCGCGTGCACAGGGTGGCGCCGCGAACAGGTGTACTGAATGGCAAGATGTTTTGATACGCACAGGTCGCGCCGCGTACCTGTGTTGGCGCCGCGAAGGCGTAACTTTTCCTCGCGTCGCTCCGCGTGTAGGTGTTGGCGCCGCGAAGGCGTAACTTTTCCTCGCGTCGCGCCGCATGTAGGTGTTGGCGCCGCGAAGGCGTAACTTTTCCTCGTTTCGCGCCGCGTGTGGATGTTGGCGCCGCGTGCTGTGCTGTTTGGATTTTTTTGTTGTTAAAGTTTAACGATGTATAACTTTTTAACTGTTAGTCTGTTTGATGTGCCGTTTCGAACATAGTGAGACTAATTCAGTGAGATATGCAATAAAACAGTGTTTGAGTTGTGACTCGAATTTAAATTAAACACTTGATTTAATTGGTTGTGGTGGATTATATTATTATTGCATTGGTTGATGATTATGATATCTGGTTGATTAATGTTGATGATGAGCATGTTATGGTTGATACATGCATTTCATAATCATGTTGTGGGCTGTATCCCTTATGGTGGTGGGACAGCGGTAGCTAATTCCCATTGTGTGGAATTGGTGAGAGAAGTAGCCGAATCTTTATGGTGGTGGATCGGTGAGATGGGTTATCCCATGTTTGGTACCACATGCATTTAGTTGCATTGCATTAGGTTGTTGTGTATAATTGTAACATGAATGGAAGTTGTCCAATGTTATGATTTGTGTGCATTTGGTATGAACGTTGCTATATTATCTGAATATAATTGATTTGGATGAATAATGTATGGATGAAGTTGCATTGTTTATATACCTATAACATTTGTTAATGCGAATGAAACTCACCCTTACTGTTGTTATTTTTCAGATTGAGGAGTAGCTTGTGTACTTGGTGAGGATTAGCTCGTCAAGTAGTTCGTTAGAGTCAGTTGGGTCAGTGTCATGCTCTGGTCGTGTAACACCGGGAACGTTATTTTAGAATTAGCTGATAAACTTCTGTTTTGTTTATGGTTTGTGGTTGAATTATGAGTCTTCGACTCCAGATGTTTGATTATTCAGTTGTTAAGAATATTCCGCTGTGTTAACATGCTACCTGAATAATTTTTGGTTTATCGTTCCTTTATGGCATGACATGAATATTGTTTATTTTGTTGGCGTTGTAATACTCTTCTTCATGTTTTACTCTGATTTTAATGTTAATTTCCGCGGGGTTTAGAAGGGTGTTACAGTAAGGGTGTAGCTGATGATAGTGGTAAGAAGAAGCACCAACGCCCACGATTAGTAGTATGTCAGTCACCTCAGTTGGCCACGTGTCCTCCCCCGCAGAGTCAGGTTAATCGTATGTCCATGGCCAGTACTCAGGGTTTTCTGCCACTACTCTCCTCTCAGTATCCATATGACAGTCCGTCTTTTATTACCCCACCACCACCTGGTTACCCATCCTTCCAGCAGACACAGATGCCCCCATCCTTCCAGCAGACACAGATGCCCCCATCCTTCCAGGAGACACAGATGCCCCCATCCTTCCAGCAGACACATGTGCCCCCATCCTTCCAGCAGACACATGTGCCCCCATCCTTCTGGCAGACCGGAGGATCTAGTTTTCCACCTCCCACACAGACTGGTCCCTCATCTTTCCAGCAGACTAGAGGATCTAGTTTTCCACCTCCCACACAGACTGGTCCCACCCCACATCCCCCACATGTGCCCCCACAGGATGATGATCAGGCGGAGGATGAGACTGCGGAGGATGAGACTGCGGATGATCATATGGATGGGAGTGATCTTCGAGGGGATGATGATCCGAGTCAGATTCATATCATTGATGGGAGATTTTTTATTAGGCCCGAAGGAAGCTCGTAAGTTTCTTATTTATCAATTTTTATTTAAGTATACATTTCCATTTTTTATAACTTTATAATTAATGTTAATTCAATTAATGTTGTTTAGATTCATGCCGAGTCGGACTGCTGCCAAAGTTATAAGTTATATAATTCAGCAGAATTATAAAAAGCTTATAAAGACTTTTAAAGATGTTAAGGGAGATGATAGAGATCATTGGTTTGCGAAATTTCAGGTATACTTAATTTATTGTTTAAGTTATTGTTATTTAAATAACTTTTTCACTACAATTATCTTTTTATTTTATCTACTTTTAATGCAGGAAAAATGTGTGTGGGAACCAATGAAAGAGAGACAGATTAAAAAAAATTATTATGGCAGAACTGCAAGACGACTTTCTGACATGCTACGACGTGTTAGAAAGCGTTGGGAACTTCATGGCATCCGTCCTAGTTGGATAGGAGAAGAAATCTTTCGGGAACTTCTTAAATATTGGGAGAGTGATGAGTTTGCGGCCAAATCTGAAAATGCAAAGAAGATGAGAGCATCTGAAAAGGGTGGTTGCCTTAATGCTGTTGGAAGTATAAGCACTGCTGAGCATGTTCGTCGCATGGTAATAATTATTACCACTTCTCAAAGTTATAATTTCAATTAATAATTGATATTATTAATTATAGTTTATTTTGTTATTTAGACTAAGGAATTAAATAGACCTCCACTTATGACCGAGCTGGTTGCGAGGACTCGGAAAAAGAAAACAGGAGATTTTGTTGACAGTCGTACACAAAAAGCTATTGTAAGTTATTTAAGCTATCGGTATTATTTTTTAAGCTATTTGTATTATTTGGTTAAGCTATCGGTATTATATTTGGTTAAGTTATCGGTATTATTTGGTTAAGTTGAGTATTATATTTGGTTAAGCTATCCGTATTATATTTGATTAAGCTATCGGTATTATTTGGTTAAAGTTGAGTATTATATTTGGTTAAGCTATCCGTATTATATTTGGTTAAGCTATCAGTATTATTTGGTTAAAGTTGGGTATTATATTTGGTTAAGCTATCCGTATTATATTTGGTTAAGCTATCGGTATTTCTTTAAGCGATGAATTGTGATGTATTTGGTGGTGATTGTGAAGTGCCGATAAAGTGTTGATATATATGAATCAAATTGGTGATCAAAGTTAGAATGTATGTGTTATAATGTATGAGTTAAATCGGGATTATTATTCTGATTTATTAATTAATTCCGACAGGTAGAATGTATGTGTTATAATGTATGAATTAAATCGGTATTATTATTCTGATTTATTAATTAATTCTGACAGGTAGAATGTATGTGTTATAATTTTCATGTGGCATGTGACATGTTGTGGCGTGAAAATCATGTGGCAACTAAATTTGTGGCGTGAAATTCATGTGGCAACTAAATTATATTTAACTTTTTTTTTGTATGTGTAGGATGATTATCAGGCATTGCTTGTACAATTTCTGACTGCTAATCCTAAGTATACTCCAAGACCGGGAGAGCCGCTTCATCCAGATGTAGATTTTTATCTTTGGAGTAAAGTCATTGGCGGCAAGGGGCCTAACGGGTGTTTTTTTGGTGGTGGAAATTTGGCAGGCACCTTGAGATCTGATGATAGAACTCTATATCAAAGAGTTCTCGACGGGGAAGGAGGTTCACGTCCTGTAACTTTAACAGATGAACAGAGAGACACTGTAAGACAATTGGCGATAAATGAGGTGAGGCGTGAGGCGGCGGAACGTGAAGCGGCAATGAAAGCCCAAATGGAGGCCCAAATGAGGGCAATGCGGAATGAGCATCAACGGGAAATGGAGGTCATGGCGAAAAGACAATCGGATATGGAGGCACAAATGCGACAATTTATGCAATCCTTTGGTGGAAACCAAAATATGGGGAGTTCTGCGCCGACTGATCAGGAAAATCTAAATGAGGATGAGTTTCCCGACCCGGATTGATTGTTGATTTAGTTTAGTTTTTATTTTGTTGTTATAACTTTTAATTTTGAATTTGTGTAAACTATTAATTAAATTATAATTACATTATTTAGTAATATTAGATTTATAATTTTACTTTCTTAATTTTAATATTAGATTTATATTTAGTTTATTGAATTAATTTATAAATTTTAATATATTTAGTTTATTAATTTAATTTTATATATATATATATATATATATATATATATATATATATATATATATATATATATATATATATATATATATATATATATATATATATTTGGTTTTTTCAAAAAAAAAAATATTAGTGACGTGATTTCCATGTCACTAAGTAGTGACATGAAAATCACGTCGCAACTCTACACATATAATTGCGCTTTTCCAACTACTCTAGGTAAATTTAGTGACGTGATTTGCATGCCACTAGGCAGTGACATGTAAATCACGTCACTAATAAAGATGCTTTTACTGACCCAACCCTGATACGTCTGCTCTGACTGCAAAAGCATAAAACTCTGGTCCAAATGTTGCGACGTGATTTTCACTTCACTAAATAGTGAAGTGAAAATCACGTCACTAAAAGTTGCCACCTTGCCTCCTGCGACGTGAATTTTCACTTCGCAAATATTGGTTTGTGATGTGATTTTTTGGTTAGTGGCGTGATATTCACGTCACTACTGAGGCTTTTTTTTGTAGTGAGTCATGTGATTTGACAAATAACTAAGTGGTTCAACTAATAAACCAGTGATCCAGTATCCTTATCGGTTTGATGTTGTTTTGTTTAAAGTTTATGTAAAAGTTTACATAAATAGTATGTATATAATATTTCAATTTAATGAAAAAATATGTAAGATCTTAATTAAAATAATTTAAGTGATGTAGCATTATCCAAATAATATATCAGTGACTCAGTGTAATTTATGTTTCCGCCTATATAAAGCCTTATATTTGTATAGGTTATGCAAAGATCCTTTAGCATCTAGGTTTTTTTTTAGGGTAAGACCATGCAAGCAGCTTTCCATATATATGATGTAGAAGGTGATCAAAGAACCAAGAATCAGAACCAAGAATTCCTATATCCCGGTTGTGTATACTCTCATTTGAGATACAAAACTTTATTAATGGCTTATGTTGAGAATTCTGGAACTAGTTTAATAATTAATCATATAAAGTGTCACACTGTAAATTATTTTATTTTAATGAGTTACAATTAGGCCCATTTAATTAGGATTTAGTCCGAGAAAATTTCTTTGTACACCCCCTAATCTTTTTAGGGGTTTCTAGCGAAATTCCAATTATATTCTTTGAATTTAAAGATGTATAATCGAACGCGTAGCACTTTATTTTTTTATGGGTGTTTTTGGAGATGTATTTTCGAATTCACCCATTGATGGATTTCGGAAGTATATGTCCGAAATAATGATTTCAAGAAAATTAAATCTAAAAACTAGAGAAACTTAACATAAATTTAACATAGATAGTTGAAATTACATAGATATTGAAACAGAAACTTAACATTACATGTTGTTATAAACGGGTAACTGAGGACGTTACAACATTTTGATAACATCTTTTCTCGATCTCTAAATCTTTGTATCTACTTCAATCAGACCCTTAATTGAGTATCAGCGGAAAATACTCCACATAAGCTTTAAATCGTCATCCGTCTTCAGTGCAAACTGGGTGAACTGTACATTTCCTTCAGTGTCAAGTGATGGTGAATGATACTCGAGCTTGACTGCCTTCCGATTTTCTGGATATTGCAAGAGAGAATTGAGTTTGATAATTAGTTCGGCGAGAGGCGTGTCCTCGGAGAACCTAAATTGAAGTGGCGATTCCGCACAATTGAAGTAAACAAAAGCAAGGTGAGGATATGTTTGGGTCATATCTGATTTGTGGTGTATGATGTTGAAGAAATGGTTTGGAGACCCTATTTATAGAAGATTTGGAGAAATTTGGTCTCAAGAATTCTTATTTAGTGTTAGGGCATGTTTCAGATATACACTTCCGAATTCACCCATTATTTTTTAACAAAAACAGGGGATTTTCGAATATACATATCCGAAACGCCCTGATGGTTTATTTAAAACATTTCGGATATGTATTTCCGAACTATGCAGAACCAGCAACATAATTTATTTAGGCATAATTAGTACCAGAGAAACATAAAGATATTTAAATCGGTAAAAGTAAACAACGGTAAAAAGTTGAATAGATATATTATATATATTGAAACGTATATAATTAACATTGTGCACGACAATACATACAAAAATGGTTAGATTTCAGAATGACCCGGCCAAGAATTTTGTTTCTGTAACAGACAATTTCGAAAATGCACTTCCGAAATAATTTAGGTGAGTTTCGGAAGTACATTTCGGAAGAGACGCAGTTTTTTCATCCACAAATCAACTCCAATACAAGGAAGTGAGAGATGAAATGGAGAAAGTTTACCTTAAATTGCAGCTTTTTATGCTCTCTTTGACATGATAAACACTAGAATCTTGGTTTGAAGACGAAAATAGATTGAGAATGGATGAAGTTTTTTGAAGGATTTTGGTTATGGGGTGAAATAAAGAGAATGAAATAGTTCATGCAGCAGGTGGTATAAGTTGAATATTTTCGGAAATGCATCTCCGAAAATGTCAGTGAATGTTTAAATTTAGTGTTTAGGTGTAAACATGATTTTTTCAGAGATGGAATTCTAAAACACCTTGAAATTTGATTTGGGGTGCGTTCGGAGATGCATCTCCGAAACGCATTTTGGGGTTAGAAGTGCATTCAGAGATGCATCTCCAAGGGACATTTTGGAGTTTTCAGGAGTTTTTTTTACCCCTACAAGATGTACAAAGAAATTTCCTTAGTTAGGTAGTTAGAGCCTTTTTCTTCAACAAACATTGTACCATAGGCCTATATATACTATTGAGTTCACATTGTAATTTAATTTATTTTTAGAATGAATTTTTAATATTTTTTAAAGTTTTTTTCATTCTGATACCACTTGTCAACATGGTATAGGAGATTACAGATTGCTCTGATATCTGTCTCATCTTCTTCATTCGCGTGTCTTCCTCCTATTGGATATAATTAGATTTCTCTCTCTCTCTCTCTCTCTCTCTCTCTCTCTCTCTCTCTCTCTCTCTCTCATTCTCAATTATCCTTCAACTTTCTCTTTTCAGGTTTATATCCACATGTTTCTCTTTCAATTATTTTTCTGAGATTTCCTTTCCTTTTCTTATCTTGTTTTTCTTTTCCTCTACCAAAAGTTTTTTTTTCCATTTTCATTCCCTTCTTCGTATTCTCTCTCCCACCTCAGAAATCCTCTGTTTTACTCCTCATAGAAATTCTTCATTTTCTTTCCTTTCTTTAATCATCAACCTTCATCATCTCTTCATTTCCATGAAAACCAACAATGAAACACCATCTCCCACTGATCCAACCCAGCCACCAATCCATACCACATCGTCTTCCTCCAACAATCCATCCTAAAATGCCTCTGATTAACCTAATTGAAGTTACTAATTATATATGCTTGAACCTTTTTACATGCACCCTGGTGACAACTTAGGATTAGACATTGTTTCTCCCTCCCCAAACAACACAAACTTTCACTCTTGGTCTTGCTCGATAAAACTCTCCCTTAGATCCAAAAACAAATTAGAGCTCATCGATGGAACCCTAATTCTCCCTGATTTATCAAACCATAAATTTGTCACTTGGGGCCACTATAACAATATGGTAATGGCTTGAATCATAAATACCATTGTCAAAGACATCTCTAAAAGCATTCTTTGGATGAATACTGCCATATAAATCTATGAAGAAGTTCATGAGTGTTACCACCAGGGTGACATTTTTTATATTTTGGATATTTAAGAGGAAATTTACACCTAGAAAATAAGGAAAACATAATGTTACTCAATATTTCACAACTCTCAAGATACTCTAGCAAGAGTTTGATAATTTTCTCCCAATTCCAAGTTGCACTTGAAACCTCATCAACCATTATCAATTAATAACAACCATCAAAACCTATAAATAAAGTGATTATGTTATATGATTCTCGCATGCATCATTCTTTAGGAAGGATTGCAAGACAGAAAAAATATTCAATGTTCTTCTATCTTGAACAAAACATTTTTCAGCCCTTGCAATCTATCTCACATAATGGTGTTGATGTTGTTGTTTCTATATTTTTGAAACAACTCTCAGTTAAAGAAGGGAGCTCAACCTTTGAAAAGTACTCAGTTGATAGCTTGCAAGTGCATAAAATCCTTCTTGCTTTAACTTACACAAAGAAAGGGGCTCAATCTTTGAAAAAGTTAAACAAAGAAGGGAGCTTAACCTTTGAAAATAAAATTTCTCATTGTTGGAACATATAACTTATCAGAAGATGGATATCAGTGAAGATATTCAGTAATAAAAGTAAAGATTTGTTGTAAACAATTTATTTTAATATTCTGTGTAAAAAAAGTAATTTCAAAGAAAAAAGAATTATACATCTCGATCTTAGTCATAATCGAGGTGATAGTTAATATAAGAAGATATTTTACCTTTGGTTTTCTTTTAAAACTAAGGGGTATAATAATTAGATTTTACTATAAAAACTCTCGTTAAACAGATTTTACCCTAATACTAACTTATATAAAGCCGCCCCAAAGAGAGAAAATATTTACCACTATCAATTTCATGATTTGCTACTATAAAAAAGAAAATAGGGTGGATTTGTCATGAAAAATTTTGATCTAAAACCGCTCAAGAACTTGGAAAACAGATCTCTAGGATGGATTGCAAGTGCAGAAAATAAAAAATTTCATGGTGGAAACAAATAACTTATAAAAAATTGCATACATTATGGAGTTTTTTCGAGGAAACAAATTAAGGGTATGCAACAAAATTTGGATATCACCGAAGATTTGCTGTAAACAATGTATTTTAATATTCTATATAAACAATGATACAAAAAAAGTTATTCACCTCGGTTTTTTATTTGAACCGAAGGATATATTAAGCGTTTTGTTTAGGATTTTCAGCAGCCTTAAACAAATCTTTACCATCTATTTAATGATTATCAATGCTCAAGACTCTGCCATTAGTGATCTGCGTGAAACTTAAGAGAGATGCATTATAAAAGCATGTTGAATATTAACATTACTAACCTAAATGAAACATGAAGCGCCTGAAACCCAAAGACGATTGGAAAAGTTCTCTATGATGAATTGCAAGAGAAGAAAATTATCTGGGTTTAAGGTTTATTTTCTTAAATATTTATTGGAGCCAAAAATCATATACTTGAATATTGGTTTTAATTATCTTACCTTTTTTTAATCAGAAACAAATGCATGCAAGATCCGTAGAGAATAATCTTGCACCCAACATTTGATCTTCCCCAAGATTCAATAATTCGAAGATCTAAAATCTAGATCTTCGGGGAATTTAAAATTTATCTAGATCACTAGGGAATTTGATTTTTATTTTAATATTCTGTGTAAATAATGTAATATTCTGGGTAAACAATGTAACAATTTTAAATACAAAAGAGAAATAATCTCACCCCTCAGTTTTCTAGATAAATCGAGAGATAAGATACGCTAGTTTTGAAAAACATAAAAGTACTGATGCTGGAGTTCGAACCCATGTGCATATAACTTTACCCCTCAGTTTTTAAATCACCTAGGTGTCAAGTGGAAACTTTTCATGACGCTCTTCTTTACCTCGCTTCTTTAGATGAGGTTAAATGCATTTCGCGTCCGAATTGTTATGTGTTTTTTATAATAATGTGGGGCCAAGAATCATGTGTGTCATTCCCGTTTCCTTTTCACATGTCTTAATGAAATAAAGCCAATTAACATTAGACTTTCCAATGGAACCACCGTCACTACTAAATTTTCTGGCTCTATTCATTTCAATAACTTTTACCTTTAGGATTCCATGTACATTACCAATTTTAAACTAACCTAATTTCTGTTTCTAATCTCAACGATTCTCTAAATTGTTTTTTTCTTTATTTTTTACATCTTCTCATTATTTCATGCTGAGAACCCATACCCTGATGAAGATTCATGCAACTATATTACATCAAGGATTATACACCCTTACTTTTATAAACAACACAAATATTTTTAAAACCCATGTTTCTATCCCTACAAACACTTGATCAATTTTGATACTTTCTGGCACAATAGACTTGGTCACCCATCTAAAGATAATTTGTTTCATATCGATAAAAATTTCATTTACCTAATTTTCATAATTCTCGCATGTGATACATGTTCTCTTGCTAAACAAAAAATTGTCTTTCCTTGACATCACAACTAGTTTATCTCAATGTTTTTAGCTCATTCACATGAATATTTGGGGACCTTTTTCCACCCCCTATGCTAAGTCATAAATATTTTCTGATAGTTATTGATGCTTTTAGTCGTTACTGTTGGATTTTTTTAATAAAATGTATATTTAAGACATCTACTTTGGTAAAATATTTTATTACTTTCATTCAAACTCAATTTTAAATGGAAAATGATTAATAGTGCGAAATTTTTTTATACGAAAACCAACGAATTACGTGGCATTTTTACTCAATTGTGTTATTGTAACCGTCATTAACTTCGGTCAAATCAACAAGCAACAATTCCGTAAATTCAAAATAAAACTCTAAATGCATAATAAATTGTTAGAAAATGATTAACAGCTGTTCTCCTTTCTCACCGCTCATCCCATTCCACTTTCTTGAAATAAAGCCTTTTAAAATCACAATAAACATGAATTTTATTTCCAGATTTAGATCTTTAGATCCATATCATTTATGTGATGAAGATATGGTATTTTCAAAAGAGAAAACTTCATTGGTATCATTGAAACTAACCACTTCGTGATGGTTGAAAACCACGCCGCCCCGACGCCGGAGTATGCTGCCACTGAGTTGAGAAACACCGTTGTAGCTTTGACCGAGTAATTTTCTCTCTTCCAATCCAAGATTTAATCTCATATATTTTCACAAATGTGATTAAAGATGTAAATTATCTTTTAGACTACATCGGTATTGTGCTGGTTTGAACGATGATTGAATGTGGTTATATGTGTTATTTGGGCTCCCAGTCCCATACATGTCACACACTTTTAATATAAATTAGGTACTGCGTGTATTATAATATCAAATATAGCTTCCAATTGGTGTGACATAACTATTAAATTTTGAATTCTGTTGGTGTGACATTAGTTTTACAAGTGACTTATGAGTTGCAATTTTTTTATGCAGATATGATATTGTAACAGGGATTAAGAAGAGGTTGATACCAACTGTAATTCTGTTTCATAGACTTTTTTTGGCTCTATGGTTCTCCAATACATAAAGGAATTATATTACATTGAAACAAGTAATTCAGATGGCTGCACTTAGAAGAAATGAAATTGACACCAAGAAGTATACTTTCTCATCATAATAAGGCTATTGAACTTGCTGCTAGCATTGGTTTCAAACATGTCTAATGTCACTGAAATTAAATGGCGTTTAGGACTCTCATTTGAAGTTTAAACTGATGTAAAAATGTGATTACATTATAGTTGGAGAGTACTGATTTTTGTCTACTTTATCATATAAATTTGTATTGTTTATTAAAAGATATGGAATGTAGATGAGTGCTCTTTGACTTGTAATTGTATTGATGTAAAAAATTATACCATGTTTTGAATGCAACAAAACTTAAACCTCTCACACTAGAAAAACACAGTAGATGGAAAATGACATAACAGAACAAAATCTCAACCAAGAGAAGAAAGAAAACACAGTATATCATAAAAAGTACAAAAACTTAAAAAGTAATTATTCACTTCCAACTACAATGATGGTTCTTCATTCATTTGATTTTGTACCTACAAAAAAATTACAAAGATTTTGAATGAAGGATTTTATATTAAAAATTTAATATATTGAAACAAAATAAACAATTAATACCCGTGAAAATTCAAAATATGGTCCATTTTTTTGAGAATGGTATGAAACCTAAAACAGAATTATATTAAATGAGTATTTTCTATATCATAAATGTTCAAGTAAGAGTAAAGAGTAATAAAATAAACTTTGATACCTAATTTATTTCATCAAGATGTTTTTGATTTAGACAAATAGGATCTAAATTAGTCATAGTACTGTAACTATTCATCCATTTTGTATACTCAGTATTTCCTTGAATGCTTTCCTGTGTTCCAATTCCATCACCAAGTTGAGATGTGAAAAATACTTCAGGTTCTTTATCATGTATTCTGGATGTGGATATGCCCTACAATAAAAAAAAATCTTAAATTTGACATATCAACTATTACTATTATATCAGTAAACATTATAAATTTCATGCTCACCTCTTCTTGATCTTTATTTTTTTGGCTGCATTTTTTAGTTTTTTTTAGTGCAAGCTTCTTCTTCACAATTTGATCAACTTTAGAAGTTTTTCTTTTTAAAGGAGGACGCCCTTTACTTCGAGTCACTGTTGGATCAAGAATAAAAGTCTGGTTTTGAGTTGGAGTATCTTCTTCTACAGTTCTAGGAGATGATTCTTTACACGCTAACTCAATTTTCAATTCTTTAATCCAATTCATCACTTTCAATAAATCATCTTCACTATTTATCTTTGTTGAAGCAACTTCATAAAAGGTATCACAAGCTTTATCAACACGCTGCAATTCAGATTTTTTAGACATATTATCTAAACCACATTTAATAAGTGTATGTTTGCGATTTACATCCTTCCTCCATCGTGCCAAAATATAATTGTCAGGGATTGAATCTGTTTTTTCTCAGAGCTTAAGCACATAAAGGATGTAATTTCATTGCACCAAATAGCTAAGATGCATATATATATTCTTCAAAATTTACAAAAGTATTAATCTTGGATACACAAATGTACAAAATTATAAAAAAATTTACACACGGTGGACTACTACAAAATAACAAAACAACAAATATCCAACCATTTAAGTCCTTTAGCGCACTTGAAATACCAACATGCATCCACGAGAAGATGAGTTGTAGTTTCTGAAGAAAACACCAAATTTACATTTGCTGAGAATAAATAATAACACTAATTAACATCAGCTTACAACACCAAAATCAAGAAACTAGCTCGAATCAGAAATATAGACAATTCCATATAACTTACCAGATAAAGCTTAATCTTTATATAACTCAAAGAAACATTTTGCCCAACAGAATCGCAAATCATACAAATAATCTTGTGTTAATTCTGTAGGATCATTAAATACCTACAATACGTAAATAACAATATAGAGTTATTCTTTGAAAATGCACATTAAGTTGTAAAACGCAAAGTAAATAACAAATTAAAGTTATTTTATTACCTGCATCCAAGATTCGATTATATTGGCAGAGACATTATCCAACATATTCAACAATTAAATCATTATAGCATTATAATGTTATCATCAACAATTTCAACAATTAAAGTTATGAACATGCAATTTTAATATCAAAAGGTAAGAATAACTTAATTTTTTTGTTGAAGCAAGTATACCTTGTTATCTCCTTCTCTGATATATCCTTTAGCTTCCAAAATTCGAGTAAGACCTTTCCACCCCAATATATTAGCTGTTAAAATTTAGAAGTAGCAAATAAGGTTAGACCATCTCATTTTGGAACATTCCACAACTATGTAAAACAAGTGGAGGAAGAAATTTTAAGTGGCAGACTTTTTGATTTGTTCAAAACAAGGATACCACCTCATCAATAATCCCATCCCATCATAATAACTCAAAAGAGATTCATTAAATACAACAACACTATATCAAAAAGTTAAATACTTAAAAATCTATCAAATGCAAAAACGAAAGAATAGTTTGATAATCTATTACTTAAAATCTATTACAACCTGATGTCAACTATCAAAATTGGAAATTAGAAGATTAACCTTAATGAACATAAGAATTCCCCACTAATATACCATAAAGGATCATACTCAATTTAATTGTACTCCCCCAACATTGGTTAGATCTTGTTAGGCTAGTTTCTCCCCTCAAACCAACCAAATTGCAAAATAGACAAAACCATGATTTAGCTACTAGTGGAATTATTAATGATTTAGCTACTGCTCTATCAGGAAAAAGTTGATTCAACAATTGCATATTGATTCAACTAGTAGTATTATTTTATTATTAAAAAAGAAACATGTGTCAATGCTATTAAAAGTGATAAAAATTGATAGTGACTAATCACTAATGATGGCAGTAATATCACATGCAGCAGTGCTATTTTCAAATACAAATTACTAGTATAATATTATAAATTCTCTCTATCTTCTACAATAAAGCTAATCCACTAACATCTATTCTTTTTTTCTCATCTTTTTCTCAGGCAATTCTATTCTTACCATCAACTAGCTAGAACATGCATATATTTTTTATAAGAATCAGTAATTATTTCAGTTAATACCCATTTTTTTCAAGTTTTTGCAACAAGCACTCTCCCAATAAAAGAAGAGTTTAACCTATAATAGAAAAGGTGAAAGATGAAGTATCATTTATGAAATTCTTTTCATTTTTTACTAGTATTCTTCTCTTGTTTTTCCTCAATAGAGTATTATGTAGATTTCTTTTCTTTATTTCTAGTGCATCAATCACCCTTTTTCAAGGCAAGAAATGAAACAATATCTTTGAGATTTGGTTGTTATTGAAGGGGATAAAACCTCTGTTTGAAGGCTGTGAAATTATCAACTCAAACTCATCACAGTTACATGTCGTGGTGCAAATATATCCCAAATATATCCCAAATTGAATAACTAAGTGAACAAGTATATCGTATTTCTCAAATAAATCCCAAATTGAATTAACTAATTGAACAAAGTCTCCATGCCAAATGCAAAAAAGCAATAGAAAATGATTACATGTAATTCTTTCTAGAATAGAAGAGTGAATTTCTCAAGTTTGAATTATACAAATGGAGTACAAAATAAGCCAATATATACAAATTGAGTCACACACCAATTGAGTCGGAAAAAAAACATTCGGTGTGTTTTCATTGTCGGACTAGTCGCACACACAAGAAGTTAAAGAGGTGAAATCTTCCTCAGACTCACAAGACTAAACCCTAAAATTCTAAAACTAGTTATGCAACAGATCTGAAGAATAAAGAATTTAGTACCAGAATAAAGTTGTTCTCACATCCAAAACCAAAGAAACACCAAACAAGAACACATATATAAGCAGTCAAGAAGAGTAGCAGAGAGTTAGAAGAGAAGAAGGAGTCAAGAAGAGTAGAAGAAGATATTTGAACCTGTAGATGAAGGGTGGTGACGACGCGAGTGGGTGGTGACGGAGAACGGCGAACGGACGTTTTCGGCGGAAGAGAGAGAAGAAAGAAATGTTTTGGCAGAAGAAGAAGAAAGGAACGTTTTCGGCTAAGAATGAGAAGAAAGAAAGTTTTCTGTGTTTGTAAGGACTAGGGTTTAGGGGAAAAAATGGGAGATATTTCCCATCGGGTTTTCTAATGGACCCATGTAAACATTTCCCATCAGGTTTTTTGATGGACCGATGTAAAAACCATTAGAACAATATTTCACATCGGGTAATAACAAGAACCGATGTAAAATCTCTTAGAACAAAATTTCATTTTATTTACGAAATTGCCACCGTGTTTTTTTCCCAGTGGAAATAAATGCCTAATGTAAAATCTTGTAAGCAAATGTCTTATTTTTAGTAGTGGTGCTTGCATACAATACCTTTAAATTCAAACAAGCAACATGTGCATTTAAACAAGAAGTCTTTTTCATTGAAGAATACCATGAACCCAATGTCTTTCATCTTGTCGTGCACTTTCTTACTCTCTGTAACGCAAAATATGGAATCTAATCCCTCCAATTTATCTAAACATGCATGGAAATACATCATCGAAGCAATTTCGAATTGAAATTCTTTGAACTTTGCATTGGTAAATGCTTTTTGGAATTGGACCTCAAAGCCAAAGTGACTTACACAAGCAATAATTTTATTAAATGACCTGAAATCAGCCATGCTCTCCTTTTCAATTTTATCTTTCAATGCATTATTGTATTGTTCAACAAATTGCTTTAATGTTGTCTTTGAGTTTACATATCCATCAAAAAATGAGTTCATACTTTCACTTCGTTGTGTAGTTGACATTCCAGCCTAAAATGTGTCCCTAACATATATAGGAACCCACCGATGCCGCTCTTCAAATAACGCTTTCATCCATTCATTATCGTGTAGTTCATAATACACAACCATATGTTTCCACCTCATCATAAAATCACTTTTGCTTGTAGAATCATATACAATATCATGCAAAAGTGTTTTTAATTGACTCATAATTGGAATATCTACCAAACTTTTCTGGAATTTTTTTCATTAAATGCCATAAGCACCATCGGTGTCGAGCCTTCGGAAAGACAGTCTCAATTGCATTCTTCATTGCTCTATCTTGATCAGTAATTATGGCATTTGGAGCACAACCGTGCATACACTCTAACCATGTTGAGAACAACCAAGAAAAAGTTTTAGTATCCTCCTTAGACAATAGAGCACAACCTAACAACATAGATTGACCATGATGATTTACTCCAACAAAAGGAGCAAAAGGCATGTCATATTTATTTGTTAAGTAAGTGGTATCAAAAGTTATGACTTCGCCAAAATACTCATATGCAGTCCTACATCTTGCATCAGCCCAAAACACAATACGTAACCGACTTTCATCATCCACGTCCATTACATAATAAAATTGATTATTTTGCTTTTGCTTTCTGACAAAATATTTTTGTATTGCTTCTGCATCACCTGTCCCAAGTCGTAGTCGTCTTACTTTGTCTATATAGTTTCTACAGTCTTTTTCTCCAAATGTAAGATTCTCATACCCATTCGCTTCAACAACTAAAGATCGAAAGTTTCTGCTTACATTAATTCCAGCTTGATCATTGAGTTCTAACCTTCTTCTCATCTGAGACCCCAAATTTTTGTTGGATCTAAAATATCGTGCTTTGCTTGGACTTAGTTCATGATTATGCTCAATAACAACACTTGAAACTATAACTGTCCCGTTTAAATGAATACAAGCATTCAATCTCGCCTTACACTGTGTTTTTGTAATAGGATTGGGCTTCAATGGATTTTTTGATTGACTCACATACTTTCTTGCTCGACTACATGCGAAAGTAAAATATTTTTTCCATCATCTTCGTTTTTTGAACTTATTTTAGCAATTCCAAAACCTATATGTCGAGCATAGTTCTTATAATACTCAGTAACTTCATCTTCAGAAGCAAATACCATACCAACACTAGGGATATCTTTTTCATATGTGTCATTTACTTCTAAACAATCAGTATCTTTTTGAGTTTCTTCATTTTTTTCCACTTCATCACAAATTTCAAATATTTCTTGCACTAATGCAACAAATTCAAAAAAAAACTATGTTAATTGATTAAGACATCTAAGTAAATAGAACATCATTAAATTTATACAAAACTTTCAGGTAAATAAGTACACTAAATAGAAATGTAATGATAAAATACTTACTAATAGAAACGTAATGATAAAATACTTACTAGTAATTGAAATTGAAGCTAAAGCAGAGGTGATTAGGAGAAGCTAAAGATGTAGCTTTTCATCAATACAAAGGGATAAAGAATGAATATGAGAAATTATAAATGTAATTTTTCACAAAAGAATGAAGGAATAAAAAATGTAAGTTTACTGGAAATTGGAAAAAAAGCAAACCGTAAGCGATGTGGCGGGAGTGGTATACGTGGGTTTTAATTCTGTTAGAATTATATTAAATATTAAATTTAATTTGTTTTCTAAAATGTAAAATAGTGGAATAAGTCCTTGAACACGTGTTGGTGAAAATTCTTACAAAAAGTTGTCGTACTATTTAGCAGCTCTGATTTTAAATTACTATCAAAACCATTAGGTTTGATAACGGGCCATAGTTTTTTTAAAAATATTACTACGTACTTAACTCAAGGTATCCATCATCATACCTTTTGTGTCAATATTCTCCAACAGAATGACTTAGTTGAAAGAAAGCATCCTAAACTCTCTTAGGGGTGAGATGTGCTCTTCTTTTTCAGTCTAACCTTCCTAAACTTTTTTGGTCACATGTTTTATCTTATGTTTTCACATCATTAACCGGTTGCCTTCTAAATTTCTCAAATATAAATATCCTTTCACTTTAAAAATACTTCCCCAATTTCTTCTACTCACACTTCATGTACTACTCCTTATCTCCTATGTAATTTTATTTCTTATGCAAAGTTATCTGCTCAACACAAACTTTTTATCCATACTGTTAAACAACCAGCGCTTAATGGTAATATTGTGGATTGTGTCTTCAATAAGTATTCAAGAAATATGAAGGGTTATGAGCTATTAAAGTGGAACTTTAATGATCAAAGTTCATCAATTGAAAATGTATTACTTTCATTGTATCATCATTGTATCCCGTCAAGGGAAGAACTGTGAATTCCTGGGGATGAAACTAGCTTATAGAAACTATGGCACAAAAGACTCAGTTTAGGTGGAGGTTCTAAATATGGATACTAGTAGTAGTGAGGTAACAATTATAGATGCATCTAATTATCATTTTATATGTGATAAGATAAGGGTGGAGATTGTACCATCTCAAAAGGGCGGTTATGCAAGACTTTGGTTCGTGCTTTGAATGTGACTGAAGGGTTAAAAAATTCAGAAACACAGTCAATGTAAGTGGCAAGTTCAACGTTCAAGTGAGGCTAGTTAGACTAATAAAACACAAAAAGGTGGTTGGTAGCGAGTGGATAAAAGTGACAAGATCAAAGTTCAAGCTCGGGTGGATATTGTTGAAGTATTCTTAAGACCTCAACGAAAATATATTTTGAGATTGTAGAAAAAAAAATGTAAAAACAGCAAGAGGTCGACAAAAGGTATGGGAACCACCGGGAGGTAGTCCAACAGAGGTGAGATGTGGCCGCTTAAAATATTGGAAAAATCATCTTGAGCTAGAGGTGGTAGCACCACAGTAGGGTGAGAGTTTGGGCCGGTATGCGACGGCTCAGGCTGGTGTGCGACAGTGTGGGTTTTCGGACATCGTGTATGGTTTTCTTGGTTCGTGTGTTTTGGGCTTCTTCTTTTCTGTACGTGGTTTAGGTCGTTAACGAGTTGTGTTTTAGGATTGTTATATGTTAGGTTTCCGCATATCTCGGTCATTTTTGTTTTTATTGTTGGACAAATGACTCCAAACACAAAAGAGGGAATGAATTGTGTTGGTTTGAAAAGTGATGTCTAATTAAAAATTCATTGATCAACACACGTACTTAAAAACAATTTTGTAAATCATACAAAGAATATGCAGTGAAATTAATAAAGAAAAGAAAATCAAAGTAAAGGAGAGAAAAAAAACATAAATAAAAAGCGATCATATAAAGAGATAAAACTGAGTTGGAACAACAAACTCCAGATTGTCTCTCAAATCGTTATTTATAAAAAGCGATCATATAAGGAGTATTACATTTGAAAGCATATAAAATGCGAATATTCGACTTTAATATATTTCTCATATTTCCTCTTCCGACGGCAGTGTTGCGCAAAAAGTATGCTATTCTCCAAATTTCTTCTCAAGTCCTAAAAACAACATCATTGTCTTAAGAAGACATTCAGAAATACTTCACTAAATATTAAATGATGTCCCCTTTACGAAGGTTCTCATAAACATGCTTCTAAACTAATTGATCAATATTTGGCGATATGAAATGAATTTAGCAGAGAAAAATGAGGTAATTCTAGCATGCAGCCACTTTTTCCGTTTGAATTTATGTTATGTCAATAGAGAATGCTATAACAGGTATGTTTCCTTGTAACATGCCCGACCAGAATGTCGTCAAGCACACCAAGGAATTAGATTAAATCATGATGCAAGGACAATTAGTAAACAGAAAAATGTTCGTCGAAAACAAAGATGAATAACATTCAATTCTAAATAAAATAATATATGCAGTACTTGCCTGCGGTAACATCTCATTTTTGTTGCTCAATCGAGTCAAACTATGAACACCAAAGGGATGTGACGAATTGTATGCCAACGCGCTCCTTCTTCCTTTTGGTACATCTCCTTAAGTAACGGACAATTACGAATCTCCAAATAAGAAAGGGAGTTGGGTAGACCCTCCTCTGGCAAGCGCTCAAGACTAGGACAGTCGGCAATAAATAACGATTTGAGAGATTTGAGATGGAGAAAACCCTTGAAGTTCATTATTCTTAGCTTTGAACATTCGTACAAATAAAGAGACTCAAGACTTGGTGGCAGCAGATTCTCATCAGGGAAGGACTCCACGCTTTCGAACTTATCACTCAATCTAAGCACTTTCAAAAAACTGAGTTGGAACAACAAACCCCACACCTCTCTCGAAGAAATTAGTTTTGGACAATTGTGTACATGAAGGTACCTCAAGTTGGAAGACGAACCTCCCATAGAAAAAGAATCCAGCTCTGGACAATCTAACAACTCGAGCGAATGAAGATTCGTGAACAAGTGTAGAGAACAAGGAAGGGAGAAGTTCCAGCCTTTTAAACATAGTGTGTGAAGAGAATTATAGCAACCCAAATCCAACTCAGATCCTTCCAAAATAGGATTTTTGATTAAATTATGTGCTTGCGAGAATTCGCAAATATTTTAGTTGTGAAAACATAACACGTTGCACGTCGTTGCTTATCAATATAGATCCATCGCCTTTTAGTAACAGACTACGTAGTCCCTTAAGCTGACAAATTGGCTCTAGTGATTTATCAACATAAGTTAATTGAAGAGAGCACCGAATGTGACGTGCCCTTTCAGGAATACCTTCCACCATACAACCATTTATTTGCACAAAAAAATCTTCTGATACTGAATTTGCTAAATCATTGATAAGATCGTGCATGACAAAGTGGTTCTTATATCTACCAACTATTAGATGATATGGTTGTTGGAAAAAAGAAATTGACTCAAGATCACTGAAAATTTCATTACCCAATTCTTCTTCACTTTTTCCTGCTCCGCAACACTTCAACAAACCTTCAGCCATCCAAAGCTTGAATAACTCATCTTTGCCAAAACGACTACCTTTGAGAAATATAGAACAAAAGGAAAAACAACGCTTCTGATTGGAAGGGAGATTATGGTAACTCAATCTCAGCACTGGATTAATGTTGTTGTGCACATCTGATAATTACACCACATATCAGTCTCCAATATCTTTATCCATTCATGTTGAGAGAATTTTTTTCGCAAGAGTTGGCCCATTGTTTTTACTGCTAAAGGTAAACCTCCACACTTGTTTACTATTTTCTTGCCAATTGATTCAAGATTTTAATATTCACTCGTGTTCTTTCCATGAAACGCATGTGTCACAAATAAAATCCAACAATCTCTTTTGTCTAATTGTTGTAAATCAAATATTTTGGTGGAATTCAGGACATATGCTACCTCCTTGTCACGTGTCGTCACAATAATCTTACTTCCAAAAGATCCATGGTTAAAGGGAAGTAGTAACTGCTCCCAATAATCCGCGTTCCCATTCCAGATATCATCTAAAACAAGCAGGTATCACTAGTACAAATTGATTAATATAATTTTAAAATTTACACCCAATATACTAAAAACGGGTGTAAATAAGAAATGCGGTGGCAATTTTGTAAATAAAATATCATTTTAAATATTATCAGGTGACAATATACACCCTATTTTCTAAAAACGGGTTTAAATTGAAAATATTATTATAATGAAATTTTAATTACTCCCTTTAAAAAAAAGGGTGTAAATTTATATGAATAAAAAAATTTATTTAATTTTATAACTCAAAATATATAATCTAGTATTTTAAACATTATAATATTATAATATTAGTTGAAACATAATACTCTAAATTCATTTATTTTCAGAAAACTCTAAACATTATACTCACAGAAAACTCATTTTCACAAACCCATTATCAACTTTTGCACGCATGCAAAAAAACCTATTTTCAGAAAACTCATTTTCAAAAACTTTTTCAACTCTGCAGTTTGATTTCACAAAACTCATTTAGCGAGATTAAAGTTTGATTTCACGAAACCCATTTTCACGAAACTCTTTCAACTCTGCCAAAGTTTGATTTCTTCACTCGCTCAGTCGCGCAGAAGCTTGTAAAACCCTTCGCCGCCACCGTTTCCTTCACTCTCATTTCGGTAAGGGTTTCTGTGGATTTCTTCGCTCACTCGCTCACTCTCGTTTCGGTAAGCAGAAGTTTGCAGAAGATTGCAAAACCCGTCATCGCCACCGTTTCCTTCACTCTCATTTCGGTAAGCTTCTTCCATTCCCAAATTCGATGCATGTTTGTTCCATTTTAGGTTTCTAATAATTACCTGTGGTTTTGCATTTTCAGAAATTCGAACACTGAAACTCTTATTTTAGGGTTCTTGTTGAGGGTAAGTCATTTGGTGGCAATTTTGTTCACTGCAATTGGGGAAGTTCTTATATCAATAAAAATATTAGATGTAGAATAAGAGAAACACAACGCTTCTGGATTGAGTGGATCGTTTCCTTTGGTATGTTTCAAACTTTCAATTTACCTTGAGATGATTTGGCTTTGAATATAGATGTGATTTCATAGTTATTGATTGGTATTTGATTAATCCATTTTGGCTAGAATAGTTTATGATTTGAATACATTATCATGATTTAGTTCATTCCTAGCATGGTATACTATTACTTCACTGATTACTTTCTTCTTGTATGGTTCTGTTTTCTTCTTTGTTAGTTCGTTTGGATTTACTGTGTTGAATATTGGAATTGATTTTCTCTCTTTCAAACATATGATATAAGTGTGTGTTTGGTTTTGTTCTGAAAACCCGTCAGAATTGAGATAGTCTGTCTACCGGAATTTTGGATCTAACCTTGAAACCAAGCACTTGGAGCTATTTGTTTGATGCACACCTCCTAAAAATGATAAAAATTCAAATTCGAAAGACAGATTTTGGAGGAAAAACAATTTCAGTTTGCATTTTCCTTTTCATCTTTGATGCAGCAAACTGGTAGCTCAGTTATATTTGGAGCTGAAACAATTAATAGTCATAAGATGTAGTGGTGACTTATTTTTTCGAAAGTTGAGTTTTTGTGATGCTATATGTTTCTCAAGTTTTGGACAGGAAAAATGTAGAGAATTTGATTTCGGAAAGAAACAATTCACATTCAAAGCTTATGTGTGGTTTTTAAATCCATTAACATATAATCCTTTTTCTTTTAATACCCACAAAATGCGGGGGAGGTTGGCCTGTTGATCCTTTTGTTGGTAGACATTGAATCAAGTAAACTTGTAACTTTTTCCCGAAAGTTTTTTATTTGATACGTGTAAAACAAGTTAAACCAATTAGGCGGACCACTGATGTAATTGATACTACTATAATCATTCCTCTGATTCGATAATAATTGTTTATTTCCGTGCATTGTAGATGATTCCTTGTTTAGTTCATTCAAAGATATTTCTTAGAACAAGCTGAATGAAATTAAATTTTGTAGGTTGGTATTGATTTTTAAGATTATTATGAAGGCAGAGGTTAACAAAATAAGATAGTGTATGTTTGGTTGTAGTTACGGAGAAACTGATTTTATCTCTGTTCGTACTCTTCGCCGCCGTTTGAACGGTAACCCTCTTTCTCTCATCTATTCTGTTTACAGTGCCATCTATTTCTTCAACGAGATAAATGATTTTGCCCAGTTTTCTAAGATTTTTAGTTTAATTATATTAGATTTATTGACTGAAATTTGAATCTGCTAGTTTTGTAAGATTAGATTTATGGACCGAAATTTGAATCCCTTATTGAATTTCAATTGATTTTAGTGAAATTTATATGATTGATTAGTGTTTGTTTTGAATTTACCATGCCAGGAGTATATTTTACATTTCTCATGATCAATACTAAAACAAAAAGGCTAGGACATTACTTGTATGTCCAATTTCCACAGAGGTTTGATGGTATTGATAGAAATGATCGATATGCCAATCGTAATACCGTTTTCTTTGATGTAAGTATCTTACAGGATATTCATCTGATTTCTGTTAGGTTTTAGGTTTAAAGTGTTTTATAATGATGTTCAACTTCTTGTGGAATGGGTTACCCCTTATTGTCACGAGTCATCTATCACATTAACATTTTTATATCAAATATGTCCCCTCTTACAAGAGCCATTTGGCTCAAAGCACGAGAAGGATTTTCCATACCCCCCAATATCACTTCTGAGCTATGGATTCGGAAAAAAAAAAACGTGAATTTTATGCCGTCTAGTAGTATATTTCCAGAAACATTAGTGGTTTTTTAGAAATGTGAGAGTGTGAATAGTGCACTGTCGCATACAAATTTTTCAGCAAATTAATATAATTGTTTTATAGGCTTTGGAGCATTGTCATGAACTAAATTTCCCAAAAGCTGAAGTTATTAAGTGAATTCAGTATACATGAATTGTTTTTTTTATAATACATATTTTCTGCATCTTGTCTCTTTTTTACAGATTAACTTGCGAGGATTGGATGGCATTCAAGGCCCGGTTTATGTGGGTACTGGATGTGTCTTCAATAGAACTGCTTTATATGGTTATGATCCTCCTATTAAACCCAAGCATAAAAAACCCGGACTTATTTCTTCACTCTTTGGTGGAGATCGAAAGGGCTCAAAATCTTGCAAGAAAGGCTTAAAAAAGAAATCTAGCAAGCATGTTGATCCAACTGTGCCCATCTTTAGTCTAGAGGATATCGAAGAAGGGGTGGAAGGTATAGTCTGCTTGTTGAATATTTACTTGCTTTCTATATGAAGTTCATCTTCTTTTGTTAAACAATTGTGGTAGGGGAAATTATCATTTTCTTTTGTTAAACAATTGCGGAAGGGGGAAATTATCATTTTCTTTTCTAATGCTACCATTTTATTCAGGTGCTGGATTTGATGATGAGAAATCCCTACTCATATCACAAATGAGCCTCGAGAAAAGGTTTGGTCAGTCTGCTGTTTTTGTTGCATCTACACTTATGGAAAATGGCGGCGTTCCTCAGTCTGCAACTCCAGAAACCCTCCTTAAGGAGGCAATCCATGTTATCAGTTGTGGTTACGAAGATAAATCAGAATGGGGAACTGAGGTATAACACAGAATGACACTAATCCATTACTTTTGATGCTCTCTTTTGTTTCATGTTCATAGTCACTCCCATCTCGGATTATGTTCGAGTATAATCAATATTTGTCTTGTATTCCACATATTGGATGGATCTATGGTTCTGTCACAGAAGATATTCTTACTGGATTTAAGATGCATGCCTGCGGTTAGAGATCTATATACTGCATGCCCAAGCTTGCAGCATTTAAAGGTTAAGCTCCCATCAATCTTTCTGATCGTTTGAACCAAGTGCTTCGGTGGGCTTTAGGTTCCGTCGAAATTCTGCTAAGTCGACATTGTCCCATCTGGTATGGTTATAGTGGAAGGCTAAAGTGGCTCGAGAGGTTCGCCTATATAAACACCACAATCTATCCAATCACTTCCATTCCCCTCCTCATATATTGTACCTTGCCCGCTGTCTGTCTCTTGACTAACAAGTTCATTATTCCACAGGTTCGTGATTTCTTCTCGAACAAAATATAGTATATTGCTTGTTGCTTATAGAGTCTCAATTTGTGATTCCTCTTTTTGCTTGCAGATAAGTAACATTGCAAGTATATGGTTTATATCTCTCTTTCTTTCCATCTTTGCAACCGGTATCCTAGAGATGAGGTGGAGTGGTGTTGGAATTGACGAATGGTGGAGAAATGAACAATTTTGGGTTATTGGTGGTGTTTCAGCTCATATTTTTGCTGTGTTCCAAGGTTTACTCAAAGTACTTGCTGGAATTGACACAAACTTTACTGTTACCTCAAAAGCATCTGACGAAGACGGAGACTCTGCAGAACTATACATGTTTAAATGGACAACACTTCTCATTCCACGAACCACTCTTCTTATTATTAACCTTGTCGGAGTCGTTGCTGGAATCTCCTACGCCGTTAACAGTGGCTACCAATCATGGGGACCACTTTTCGGCAAACTTTTCTTCGCATTTTGGGTGATCATCCATTTATATCCTTTCCTCAAAGGTCTTATGGGTCGCCAGAACCGAACGCCGACCATCGTGGTTGTTTGGTCCATTCTTCTTGCATCCATCTTTTCGCTTCTATGGGTTCGAGTCGACCCTTTTACAACACGAGTCACCGGTCCTGATTATCCACTCTAAATAGATTATCCACTCTAAATATTTTAAAAATATATTGAGTGGTTAAACTGACAATAACATACCACTTTCAGGACCTAACCCACACATGGGCCATCTAGCTTGGGCTGATGCATTTTTTGTCACAGCTGATTCTGTTAGTATGATAAGTGAAGCTTGCAGCACAGGGTAAGCTTGTGAATACGTATTTCTAAAATTAACACTAATTTAAATACTTTCTCTTGGTTCAAGTATTTTATATTATGATAATAAATTATTTTGTTTGTTCCACAGAAAGCCCGTTTACTTCAATTTTCAATTGTCTTTTGAATGCTTCCATAAACGAGTGACTTCTTATCTTGCAGATTTGCGATTCCACTGTTGATCCCTAGCCACACTCAATCACGGTTCCCTCTGCTCCGGTCGTCGTTGAAGATTCATTGTTTCAACAGTTTAG
The DNA here is from genome assembly GCF_029867415.1 of Vicia villosa. Lineage (NCBI taxonomy): Eukaryota > Viridiplantae > Streptophyta > Magnoliopsida > Fabales > Fabaceae > Vicia > Vicia villosa. Next base: position 206,529,746 of record NC_081182.1, read on the forward strand.
CATCTTGTAAGTTCACTTTATCAAGCTGTAAGTGGGAAATAGGGATTTACTGGATTAACAATGTAATTTAGCATTTCATATAGTAGTTGTTTGTTCAAATGTCTTAACGAATCTCACTCTTATTTTCTTTTTGATTCTTATCTCACAGCTGTTTTATCATTGTTGTAATTGGTACTTTGGACGGTATTATTGACAGCTAGTCATCCTATCTTACCACTCGTTAGTATATTGAAATCTCATGCACTTCAATAATTCAGCACTTCAAAAACAATACTCCATTTCTTTAATTTTGATTCACTCACGAGTCTTTGACTTACTTTCTTGGAAGTGATTCATTTATTTCTTGTGTTGCAGATTGGTTCTATATTGAAGAAACTGTTTGATGATGGCGTAGTGAAACGTGAAGATTTGTTTATTACCTCGAAACTCTGGTTTGTTTGTTTATATATTAATATTAATATTAATATATTATAGACTTCACTAAGTAGTATTTCTTTAATTTTGATTCACTCAGGAGTCGTTGTCTTATTTATAAATTCAATTAGACCTGTGGCTTATATTGGTAGAATTAGATATTTTCAACTCATAGACATGTGTTTATATAAAAATAAAACTCAATATTTATTTTTATTTTAAAATAAAATCAAGTTTGAAAAAAAAGACAATTGTATGTATGACTTTACAACCATATTTAGTGTGAATATTTTTAATTAAGTTCATACTTAAAGGGTGGGCTTCTAATTCCAATGAGATTCAACACTATCCACTTTAGTAGCTTGGCAATCACATTTGAGACATATGCATGGGGTAGCATAGAGGGATATGGGAAACAACTTGAATAAGCAATGCATTTATAATAATCGGACACTCCCTCTCCTTTCTTTGCCTGATGTGAAATGTAGGAGCATTATGGGTTGCAAAATATGGGAAAGACAATTATTACCAACAACAGATATTTTGAAAAACACTTTCTTATAATAACACTTTTTTGTAATAATTTCTTGTGTCTTGTTTTTTTTTTGCATACAGAAAACAATTGCTTCTCCAAGGCGTGGTATTTTGGCCATGGATGAATCCAATGCTATGATTGCTTCTCCAAGGCCTGGTATTTTGGCCATGGATGAATCCAATGCTATATGTGGAAAGCGGTTGGATTCAATTGGACTAGAGAACACCGAAGCTAACCGTCAAGTATGGTGTAAAATTATATATGAAGAAAGTGTTATGACTTAGTTAAAATATAATTTTTATGTGTATGATTTTATAGTACTTGAAATATTATGACTGCACATGATTTTGTATACTTTTTGGTTAGTATTAAAAATATTTTGACTTAGTTAAAATATAATTTTTATGTGTATGATTTTATAGTACTTGCAATATTATGACTGAAAATGAAATATAACTAAATAGTGTATAAGAAATAGGGTGTAAATGGATATAATTGTTCATTCATAAATGGCTTATTTACACCCGATTTTTATTAAAACAGGGTGTAATTAAGAACATATCTACACCCGATTTTTATTAAAATAGGGTGTAATTAAAACGTAATTAAGCCCAATTACACCCGATTTTTATTAAAATAGGGTGTAATTAAAACGTAATTACGCCAAATTACACCCGATTTTTATTAAAACATGGTGTAATTAAAAACGTAATTATGCCCAATTAAATCCGATTTTTATTAAAACAGGGTGTAATTAAAAACGTAATTACACCCGATTTTTGTTAAAATAGGGTGTAATTAAAAACGTAATTACGTCCAATTACACCCGATTTTTGTTAAAATAGGGTGTAACGTAGAACGTATTTACACCGGATTTTTTTAAAATAGGGAGTAATTACGAACGTATTTACACCCGTTTTAAAAACGGGTGTAAATTCGTTAGACATTTCTCACCCGGTGGATATACACCCGATTTTTATTAAAAATAATGGGTGTAAACTTAATAAAAAACGGGTGTAAATTAACATTTTTGTAGTAGTGTATTTCTTACCCGTTAGTATGTGTTGTAGTTTATCTTGGAGTAAATTGAAAATTGATTCATCATCTGCTGAAGAATTAAAAGACTTGAGAATTGCTTTGGTGAGTCCAACAACATCAAAAGGTTCGGAAACATAAACCCATGCTTTAAGTTCAAAATGATCCTCAATCCTACGTTCATTGTACACGAGCTTAGCAAAGGTGGTCTTACCCATCCCACCTAGACCAACTATGCTAGATACAGGTGTTTGGTTGTCACTGCCATTGTTTGACAGTAAAATTTTGACCATTTCATCTTTCTCATCGTCCCTACCATATATGCGGGATGCATCCACCAAGTATGAAGTTGGCGGTCTTTCTAAAGGTTTCGAATTGACTCCATCTTCATTACGAGCCCAAGTTCCATTTTTCAATCCAAACACATGTTTTTGCTCAGCAAGATGTTTTAGATTCTTTAGCAATTCTTTGATCCGAGATTCAAATGAATTATTAAAAGCAGAAAAATAGCCAAGAAATTTGCTGCTAGTAGAAGGTTGAGATTCTACTTTCATCTTCTTGAGCGATGCATCAGAAGATATCTGTTCCAGAAGTTGGTCTGCCTCATACATAGCATGTTTCACATCGCCAAGCCACTTCTTGACGTTTCGGATTTGGTATTGTTTTATCAACACTTGGTTGATAGAATCGAGTGTAGACTCAAGTTCCTCCACCAACTTGTCAAGTTTTCCTCTATGGATATAGTCTGTGAAATTACTTGAAGCCAACTGATCAAAAATCATTTGAAAGAAAGACGAAATAAAGGCTCCAGTAATATGTTCTGCTATGATTTTTCTGTAACACAGAATAAAGAAATTTGAGAGATGAGTGTGATGCACAATAATGTTCCGTCATAAATAACCTATCTTACAATTTTAGTCCTTATAAAAATTTCTTTTAAATAATGATCCGTCATGTTGATATAGAGTTGTTTCAATAGTTTTAATTATTATGTCATCATTTTAAATTATTTTAAAGTAAAGTGTACTTCATGATAAAAAAATAATGAGCACTTTAATAAGCCACAAGATTCTAAATCTCAGTAGGATTTAAAAAGTTGGATAAAATAAACAAATCATTATTTGCTTGCTCAATTTATCACCTAAGAATTTTCATTATAAATTGATAACAGAATAATACTGCATAATGTGCTTTGTAAATTTCTTGAATTCTGTTAGAAGTATTGCAATGATAGCATCATTTAATTGGAAACTCAACTTCCAGTGTATGATCTAGGAAGGAATATATACAAATTGAAAAGTGTCGAAAAGATTAAGGAAGTTGTGGTGCTTCATGTTGGTGGCAGTGGATATGTCTTGTTAGCAGGAAATGCAAGATCTTTGAGGCTGACATGCAAGAGAGAGGTCATATAGAGTTGCCACTGTTCAACATCAAATACATACAGATTGTTATTATTATTATGGAAAATATCACAATTACTAGCAAAGAAAAAATGAACACATAGGTTGTACTTGCCTGTGACAAAGAAGTCATTTCTACCGCTCAATTCCGTCAATCTTCACAGTAGGGATGTGACTAATTGTATGCCAACACTCACCTCCATCCTCCTTAAGTAACGGACAACTGTGATTGATCAAAGTATTAAGGGAGTACGGCAGACTCTCCTCCGGCAAGCGCTCAAGACTAGGACAGTTAGCAATAGATATTTGAATGAGAGATTTCAGGTGGAGAAGACCTTGGTAGTTCATTGATCTTAGCTTCGAACTATAGTACAATTTAAGAGACTTTAGAGTTGGTGGCAGAATATTCTCTTCGGGGAATGACTCCATAGAGTCGTCACTAACTGAAAAATCTTTTCGAGAATTGAGTTGATACAAACCCAACTCCTCTTTCGAAGCAATCAATTTAGGACAATCTTGTATTTGAAGGTACCTCAACTTGGATGACGACTCATTCATCAAAATTTGATAACATTTCTGTAGATCTAATGCTATCTCTGAATGAAAATCTCATGAATGTGACAGTCTGATACATATCATGCCTTCGACTTCCATGATAAATCTGTAACTTATGTTCTTGATATAGAGCTGTCTCAATGGTTTTAATTATAATGTCATCATTTAAAATTATTTCAAACTAAAGTATATTTCATGATTCAAATGAGCACTTTATTAAGCCACAGCATATTCTAAAACTCAGTAGGATTTAAATGCAATAAATATATAATTGCAGCCAAGATATATTTTCTTTACACACTGGTTTTTCAGCAGACGTATGACGGAAACTTGTTTTAGTTGATTTATGTGATATCAAGAGAAAGAGAAGAAACTCTTATCATTGCCAAAAAAGTTAATAATTTTTGTAAAAGATAGATGATTAGATATACTTACAACATGATTGACAATATATTTATCAAATTGCTGATAACCCCAGAAGCTAAACATGAAAAAGTTATTATAGTACTAAGGAAGATAAATGATTTGGTTTTGAAAATGAAAAAAATGCCAGAGTAACTTGTGTTAATGCAGTACTTGAATTAGACTCTATAGAAGTTTTATGCAAGACAAAGCTGACATCAATGAAAATGAAGAATGCCATGAAATGGTTTTGAATCATTTCAGCCAATGCAACACTGAAATTAGAGATTGTATAAGTTGAATCATTTGTGCTTATGCCAAACTTATGATGTATACGATATATATATATATATATCTTTCAGGAAGACACAATTTCTGTTTGAGGCTATGTGAATAGAGAGAGAAAGAATTTGATTAATTCATGGTAGACAAACAATTTGTGATGATCATCATTAGATTAGTAAGAAAATCAATGTTATGTAGACAGACACGAGACACACTACAGAAAAAGGAAACTGGACAATTAACAAAAGGAATACAAAGTTTTATTTTTTGAGAATAAATACAGACTCTTATGAACCAACAATAATAAAAAAATAATTGAAATCCATAGTTTGATTTAATTACTCATACTTTTGAATTGATGAAATGATAAGAAAGTGGTTGTGCTTCATGTTGATGGCAATGGTATGTCTTGGTCTGCAAGATTTTGAGGGGCACTTCCCATGCTACAAAGGGATCGGATCATATAGACTTGCCACTGTTCAACATCAAATACACACATAGTGTTATTATTGTGCCAAACAAAAATTATGAAGAAAAAAATGAACTCATGAGTTGTACTTGCCTCTGGCAAACATGTCTTTTCCACCATTCAATTCAGTCAATCATTTGCTGCACATAACCATCAATCATCACAGAAGGGATGTGACTAATTGTATGCCAACGCTCTCCTCCCTCCTTTTTGTACTTCTCTTCAAGTAATGGACAATCATTAATTCTCAATGATATAAGGGAGTTGGGTAGACTCTCCTCGGGAAAGCCCTCAAGACTAGGGCAGTTAGCAATACATAGATGCTTGAGAGATTTGAGGTGGAGAAAACCCCACTCCAGTCTCGAAGCTATCAATTTAGGACAATTAACTATTTTAAGATTGGTCAAGTTGGAAGGGAAATCTCCCACAGGAAAATATTCTAATTCTGGACAATCAATGATGGAGAAATATCAAAATTCGACCACATTTCTTTATATATAACTCTATGATATTATCACCATTGGGAATTGATACATCCAGCATCTCGCAATTAACAATCTCCAACTTCTGTAAAGAAGGAAGGTGTTGAGGCAGTGGTGCCCTTTTCAATTTGGGACAATCATTTATATAAAGCTCTTTAAGTAAAGGAAAACCTTCAATACATAACCATTCCTCCCAATTCTTCATTCTCCCAAGTGTAAGAGATACTAAGTTGGGTAAATGACAACCCGTTAGCCATTTCGGAAAGCTATTACCCTTGTATAATCGGATGATGAGCCTCTTCAAGTTTCTATTTGGTTGAAGAGCTTCCAAAATAGACACATTGCTTTCAGCGATTGATCCATCCACGTTTTCTCTTCTGCCACCAAATGTCATCTCTATTTCTTCTAGATACTTATCTTTCAAAAAATTTGTCCCAACATCTAGAGAATCAATGACATTACCCAATCCTTGAATATGAATTATTCCATGAAGATGGTTTAGTTTTTCCAACTCATTAAGATCAGATCCATTCTTCTCTACCACTAAAAAATAAGACAAGGTTTGGAGATTGCTTAGACTTCCTATATGCTTTGGCATCTTCTTTAAAGAATATGGGAGTCCGAGATGACGTAAATTGATGAGTTTGGAAAAATTTGAAGGGAGCTCAGTCAAATTAGGACAGTAACACAATAGGAGTGTTTGCAAATTAGACATCATACAAATGGTGTCGGGTAAGCTTGAAATTCTAGTAAGAGAAAGGTCTAGATAACGCGGAAGCTTTAAATTACCTATCTCATCAACTATCTCTGAGATGAAGCAACCATATAATGACAACATTCGCAAATATTTTAGTCTTGAAAATATATCACGTTGCAGATTGTTGGTTATCACGGTAGATCCATTGCCTTTTAGAATCAAACTACGTAGTCCCTTAAGCTCACAAATTGGATCTAGTGATTTATAAACAAATTTTGATCGAAGAGAACACCTAAGGTGACGAGTCCTTTTAGGGATACCTTCCACCTTATCTTTGTCGATTTGCATACAAAAATCTCCGGACACTGAATTAGCCAAATCATTCACAAGGTCATGCATGTCACAGTAATTATCATCAACTGATTGTTGAAAAAATGAAATTGACTCGAGATCACCTAAAATTTCATTACCTATCTCTTCTTCACTTTTTTCTGTTATGCAACACTTTAGCAAACCTTCTGCCATCCAAATCTGGACTAATTCACCTTTTTTAAACCAATAACCCTTGGGAAACATAGAACAATAAGCAAAACAACGTTTCTGATTGGAAGGGAGATTATGGTAACTCAATCTCAGCACTGGGTTAATGTTGTTGTCCCCATCGGATAAACGCCACATATCAGTCTCCAATATCTTCATCCATTCATGCTGAGAGAATTTTTTTCGCAAGAGTTGGCCCATTGTTTTTACAGCTAAAGGCAATCCTCCACACTTTTCCACAATTCTTTTGCCAATTGATTCAAGGTTTGGATTTTCACACACATTTTTTCCATGAAATGCATGTGTTGCAAATAAACTCCAACAATCACTTTTCCCCAATTTCTGTAAATCAAGTAACTTGCTGGATTTCAAAACATTTGCTACCTCCTTGTCACGTGTTGTCACTATAACCTTACTTCCAAAAGATCCATGATTAAAAGGAAGTAGTAACTGCTCCCAACAATCTGCATTCCCGTTCCAGATATCATCTAAAACAAGCAAGTATTTTTTGCCCATTAGTATGTGTTGCAGTCTTTGTTGAAGTAAATTGAGAATAGATTCATCATCAGCTGGAGAATGAAATGACTTGAGAATTGCTTTGGTGAGTCCAACAACATCAAAAGATTCAGAAACATAAACCCATGCTTTAAGTTCAAAATGATCTTCAATCCTACTATCATTGTACACAAGCTTAGCAAAGGTGGTCTTGCCCATCCCACCCAGACCCACTATGCTAGATAGAGGTGTCGGTGTCTGGTTGCCACTGTCATTGTTTGAAAGTAAAAGTTTGACCATTTCATCTTTCTCATCATCTCTACCATATATCTGGGATGCATCCACCAAATATGAAGTTTGCGGTCTTCCTAAAGGTTTCGAACTGACTGCGACTTCATTCAGAGCCAAAGATCCATTTTTCAATTCCAACACATCTATTTGCTCAGCAAGATGTTTTAGATTCTTTAGCAATTCTTTGATCCGAGATTCAAATGAATTATTGAAAGCTGAAACATAGTCAATAAAATTGTTGCTAGTAGATGGTTGAGATTCAGCTCTTATCTTCTTCAATGGTGCATCAGTGGCAATCTCATCCAAGAGTTGGTCAGCCTCATACATAGCATGTTTAACATCACCAAGCCATCTCTTAACATTTGGGATTTGGTATTGCTTTATCTCTGCATCATCCAACACTTGGTTGATAGAATCGAGTGTAGACTCAAGTTCCTCCACCAACTTTTCAAGTTTGCCTCTACGGAAATAGTCAGTGAAATTACTTGAAGCCAACCTATCAAAAATCACTTGAAAGAAAGACGAAAGGAACGCTCCAGCAACAAGTTCTGCCATGACTTTTCTATACCACAAAATAAAGGAATTTGAGAGAATAGTTTAATGCATAATATTTTCTTTGAATAATTCTCATGAAACATGAATAAGTATTTATCTCTCTCAATTGATAAAAAAGCTATTTATATTATTTATCTAAAGTAAAGCAAAATCTAAAGTAGCAACTTATTCACTAAAAAAGTATAAAAGAAGATTTACAAATAGAGAAAGATATTACCTGTTAGTGTAGTGTGAGTATAGTATGAGATTATGAGCTCTCCGTGAAACAGAACCTGAGAATGAATGTAAAAATAACAGTAAGATTTATAAAAATAGAGGCAACACAAAACCAAAATCCAATATAGAAAATTATTCACTAAAAAAAGGTATAAAAAATCCAATTTAGAAAGAGGAAAAAAAGTTACCTATAATTGTTCATCTGAGTAAACAATCTGAGACTATGATCTCCCGGTAAAAGAGAATTTGAGAGTGAAGATAAAACTTAGAGTAAATTTTAGAAAAATAGATGCAACATGAAATGAGTACAATACTATAAAGAAGGGATAATAAGATCTCTCTGTGAAAGTGAGAGGGACTACTTTGAATGAGTGTGTGGGAGAAACAAAGTGAGGATAAGATATCTTAAATGAAAAACGATTATGAGACCAGACAAAGTAGATAATTAAAGATGATGTCTAAAATGGAAAAATAAATGAGATAATTTTTTTTATCACCACCAGCTTAGTCCAGTTCGGGATCAGTTCTGACATCAAGTGGTTGCTGTCCTCTTCCGATCGCAGTTGCAGGAGATCGAACTGTGATTCTCCTTATCAACTCTAGCGTCAATTGAACTTACCCTAAATACTCATATAAGAGACCAAAACGTCAAATCAATTTTTTTTAAAGGACAAAATAATTTACTTAGGAGTCAAAGTGTATGTAGGTGCCATATTCCAATGGCAACGGACCACAAGTAACTATATGAACGATTCCTTGCCAGAAGACCCTAAAGAAAACACTTGATTCCTCCCCATTATTCATTCAATTTAAACAAATCATTATCTCTTCCACTTATCATTTTTACTACTCTATTTAGCCAGTTTTAGGGAGAAATGGATGTATTCAAAATTGAATGTTGTTTAATTATGTTGTAATCCATTTTTATTATAAGGTAAGTAATTTAAAGATAATTAGAGAGAATGATTATGTGAATTAGAAGAAAATCGTAGAGCCATTCCTAATGAAACCTTCTCATTCCTTATCAAGTTCACTCAAAAGGTGATCAAAAGCACCATTTCCTATTACCAATGCACAATCATCATCAAAATTAACTTCATTATCTTCTTGAATCTTCAAGCACATAGTTAAAAATATTGTGGGTGTGTATAGTGAAGTGGTATGGGTGTGTGTATAGTGGTATGGGTGTTCAAAATTGAACCGGCTGAATAAAAAATAGCTAATCAAATTGAAATCGCAAAAAATGCATTTGATTTGGATATATTTGGATTATTTTCTAACAAAATCGTGCGGTTCAATTCAATTTCCGATTTGTATTTTTCAAACTGAGTTAAATCAAATTGAAACGCATTATATTACAAAATTTTATCGACCATGATATTTTTGAGTGAAGCCCATTTTGGTCCCTTACAAAACTTATACAATCATATTAGTCATTTTGTTAATATTTTTTCAAATTGATTTTTTCTTAATTTTAAACCACGTCTTACGTCTTTACCTCTAGACAAATATACACTTATGATAATAATTTTCATGATTTCTAGTAATCTTAAACAATTATGAATTTAAAAACAAAAATACAAAATTCGTATCAATAAGGTATCAAACTCAAGTCCCTTCAGATTAAATGACAGTCAATTTACTACAATAGAAAGTGATTTGTCTATTTATAAATGATAGTCACCTTACTAACAATAGAACTTGATTTGTCTAGTTGTAAATGAGAGTCGCTTTACTAACAATAGAAATTGATTTGTCTTGTGGTAAAACAGAATACATGCTTGGCGCCAACTTTAGACCAAAATCCCGCCTAAACACGTGCATCGCACGGGGTAAAGTACTAGTATATATATAATCCAAATGCATTAATTTTTCAATAAAAATTTAAAAAATAATTTTTTTTTATATTAAAAATCTTTAATATATTAAAACAGAATACATGCTTGGCGCCAACTTTAGACCAAAATTCCGCCTAAACACGTGCATCGCACGGGGTAAAGTACTAGTATATATAATACAAATACATTAATTTTTCAATAAAAATTTAAAAAATAATTTTTTTCTTATATTAAAAATTAGAGGGAATGTCATTCAAATAATTTTTTTTAGAAAAACTAAAATTAAATCATAATTTATTTAAAAACTTTAACCTATTTAACCCTAAATAAAAATTAAAAATAAATAAATTTAGCCTCGTGTGCAATGAAATAAAATCGCACACAAATAAACAATTAAACTTAATTTCCGTTTGCAAGTTCCTCGCAAAGTTCGTGGGCAATAAAAAATTCAAAAAAGAAAATAGCTAACTCCAAAAAAACCTTATAAAACATAGCTTCTCTATGTATTCCAACATAAAAAAAAAATCTTATAACAATGTCTCTTTCACATAGTTTCATCTTTCTCTTCTCCATTATCACACTCATAATAATTTCCAATGGAGTTTCCTCACAACAATCCAACATCATATTACCCTCCGAACAACAACACCACCACCAACCAACAGAAAAACTAACACACATCCACTTCTACTACCACGACATCCGAAACAACAAAAACCCGACCATAGTCCAAATCATCGACTCCCCCAAAAACATGCCAAACGGATTCGGTTCAACTTTCATGATGGACGATGCAATGACGGAAGGCCCGGAGCTAAGTTCGAACCACATCGGAAGAGCTCAGGGGCTGTTTGGTCTTTCTTCACTTCATGATCTTGGGATGTTTATGTTGACAAATTTTGTTTTTGAGGAAGGGGAGTATGGTGGGAGTAGTTTGAGTATGTTGGGAAGGAATCCTATTTCGGAACAGAATAGAGAAATGGCTATTGTTGGTGGGACTGGTGATTTTAGATTTGCTAGAGGGTTTGCCGTTGCGAATAGTGTTAATGACATTTCTACCCCTGAGCATTTTGTTGTTGAGTATAATGTTACTGTTTCTCATCCTTAAAAATGTCTTTTTATCTAAATGCCCTTTTAGTATCTACAGGAGAGTTTAGAGTGTCAGATAGATAGGTACAAGTGAAGTGTTGGTGGCAATCACTTTAGTTAATATATATTGTCTTCATATTTATTTCTAGATGTTTTCTGTGAATTTTTTTTTTGAATAACCATTTTTTTAAAAAAAATTTCAGAAATAACCAAGATTTCAAAAAAATTACACAAATGTCATTTTTTTTTAAAAAACACACGTTGTCGCCAGGGGGGTGGCGACAACACTGGGCCTGCAATGCAGTCGCCAGTGGGCCTGGCGCCCATGTGTTGATTTTAGGTGTTGTCGCCACCCCCCCTGGCGACAACACCCCCCCTTATTTTTTTTTTCTTTTTTTTTTTTGTATTTTTTTTTCTTTTACATTATTTTCTCCTAAATTTTTTTATGTTATGCTTTTCCATTATTATTTCAAAATGGATTTTATAAATAATTTTTTTTTCCATGGTATAATGTTTTCGGTAATTTTTTTACCGACAAAATTAATGTTTTCGGTACTATTTTTTCTTAAATCTTTGTAAATTTTAGTGGTTCCAAATATTTTTTCCATAGTAATATTTGGTAATTTATTTTAATATGTATCATGAACTATTTTTTATTTAGTAATTTTTTTTGTGACCCATAAAATTTATTTAGTGTTGTAACCCATAAAATTTATAATAAAAAAGTTCATTTCATTGAAAGAGTAAATTACAAACATCATCGAAACTAATAACTATCTTGTGGAACTAGATCCACGATTGGGACATTTGGTCCTATTATGTCCTACCTCACGACATATACTACACTTCCTCTGCATTTTTTCAGTTACGTCCATCTCGGTTCTAATACGCCTGCTGTTTGGTCGACCGCTTTTATTCCGACGCATTAAATCGTTATGCCAAACTGTTTCCCCCTCGTACACAGGCCAATATGCCTCCATTGCTACCACCGGAAAGTAGTTGTCGTATACGCTGAGCAACGTTGATACCTTGTAAATTTCTGATACCAAAGATAATGCATCAAAGTGAGTATGTGAACATGCTGCAAGGACATGGGAGCAAGGCATGCGATATGCTTGAAATTGGCCACAGTCGCACCAACGATCTGGGATATTGACGCGATACTCTTGTCGTGGAAGCCCCTGGTTATGGTCAATTGTTTCCTTGACACTAAAGGTGTGGCCATGACGGTCGAACTCGGTCACTCGATGAGTGTTAGCCTTGGCAGATTCCTGTTGTATATATTTCATGCAGACATCGCTATATACCTGTTGTGTTTGCAACACTGAATTCCACCTCTTACCTCGTGTGGCGAACAAAGTTGCCATCCGAAAATACGTAGCACTAACAATGGCAGTTACAGGTAGGTTTCGTATGCCTTTGAATACCCCGTTCATTGATTCCACAAGATTTGTTGTCATGTGGCCCCACCTAGCCCCATCGTCATATGACCTAGTCCATCTTGCTCTATCAATGCTGTCAATCCACCTCCCTGCATCTGGATTTGTCAACGCTATTTCTCGGCGGTAGTATTGAAATCCAGGTTGGTTTAAGGCATACCCCGCGTTCACCAAGTGGTTCTTCAAAAATTTATCCTTGATCTCTCTCATAAAATTCTGTGCTATGTGCCTAATACAGTAGACATGCTTAGACGGAGTGTTGTGCCAACCATTTGCCGGATTGTTGTATGCGCTCTCAATAGAAGCGTGCCTGTCAGAAATCAAACAAAGATTGGGTTGTGGTGCGACTCTAGCTCGGAGATTCTTCAGAAAGAAACCCCAAGCAGCAGCTGTTTCTCCTTCTACCAAAGCAAAGGCTATTGGAAAAATGTTGCTATTTCCATCCTGCGCGACCGCCATCAACAAAGTTCCCTTGTATTTCCCATACAGCCACGTTCCATCAATTTGAATAATCGGCTTGCAAAAACCAAAACCGACGATGCATGGTCGAAACGCCCAGAATAGCCTATGGAAGATTCCATTATCTTCGAGAGGGGTTCCGTCCTGGGACTGTGCCGGCAGTGTCTCCAATATACTAACAGTCCCAGGTGAATACAATTGCAGTGCAGCCAGGTATCGAGGAAGTTGTTGGTACGATTCCTCCCAGTTGCCGTAGACTTTTTCAATTGCTTTCTGTTTCGCCAACCAAGCCTTTCTGTAAGAAGGTCTGTATTTGAACACAGAAACGCAATGAGAAATAATTGTCTTAACCTTCAGGGATGGGTCAGTTTCGACCAGAGGAATGATGGTATGACAGATCATGTCATGACTTAGTTTTCGATGATCTTGCGCCATGTTAGTGGTGACGCATGTATGGGCTTGAGATATCGAACGTATCACCCACGCGTTAAACTTCTTTCTGAACGATGCCTTCAGCCTGTATCCACATTCCGGGTTTTTGCATGCAATAGTCACTCTCTCTGGATTTGATCGATCGGCTTTAAAATCAACACAATTTGCTAAGTGCCAATTTTTTATGGCCAGCAGACAATCATCCTTCGAACGAAACGTGTCACCTTCTTTTAACTCCTCGCTTGACCTCATATATGGATTGTAGAACATATCGGACGATGGCTCGTCCTCTCCTAAATTAAGCGTTGTGAAATGTGCCGGAGGTGAATATGCATGTGTTTCCGGTACTCGTTCCGGTACTGGAACTTGTTCGTCACCTTCATCTTCGGATTCACGATTCACCAACTCATCAACAACATCTTCTATATCAGTTTCTTCGTCAATGACATGCTCGGGTTGTTGTTCGTCATCAACAACAGGATCAATAACTTGTGACTGAATATTTTGCGAAGGTACATTTTGTTCAACCACTATGTACAGTTCCAGATAATCATAACCAAAATGCTCATGGGTGAGGAACATGTTTTGAACTTCTAAGTCAGTTGATATTTGTGATTGACAAAATATGACCGAGTTGTTAGGTTGAAGAAGGGGTTGTCGGTAATATATCTGAGACACATGTTCTCTTATTTTGGATTCGATTTTCCTTTTTAGATACGAGAAATCAGATTGTCTATTTAGAGCAAAACGTGTTGAGTTTGTGTTTCTAAATAGATAACCGTTTGTGTCGCAGTGGTATGTCTCACCATTCATATGAACACGAACTTTGTACTGCGAGGTGGATGCCATAATTTTGCTATGTGTTTGTGAAAGAAGAAATGTGAAAGGAAGAAATGTTTGGGAGGATTGTGTTGTGTTGCAGAAGTGAGAAATGGTTGGGATAGTTTGTGTTTGTAGTAAAAAATAGTATGTGAGGTAGTTCCTATATATCATGCAAAAAATCCTACACAAGGGTAATGCATGCAATAATTCTGCAGAAGATAGTAACTTTGACATGACTAATGCATGTCACAAGAGATTCTCGTCCCCACCTCTTACACAAGAGTCATGCATGCAATAAATGAGGCAATAATTCTGCAGAAGATAGTAACTTTGACATGACTAATGCATGCCACAAGAGATTCTCGCCCCCACCTCTTACACAGGGGTCATGCATGCAATGAATGAGGCAATAATTCTGCACAAGATAGTAACTTTGACATGACTAATGCATGCCACAAGAGATTCTCGTCCCCACCTCTTACACAGGGGTCATGCATGCAATGAATGAGGCAATAATTCTGCACAAGATAGTAACTTTGACATGACTAATGCATGCCACAAAAGATAGGGCTGCATGCATGAAGATAGGGGGAATCGTTGCAGGAATCTATCAGGAATCGTTTCAGGAATCATTACAGGCGCATGCTAGTGTACAGGAACTCGTTTCGGACGCATGCGAAGGACAGAAAACAGATGGGGACCATGTGGGGCCCTGAATTTTATTCTACAAAATTATTGTTTATGTTTTTCCCTTGTAAATGAAACCCTAATTGTCCCTCTATAAATTAGGGTTTCTTGTGTGCATCAGTACAGACACGAAAAAATGCGATCTCGAATAAGGCCAGATGGCACGCACCGGACTACTGATCCTCCGCCACCTGTAAGGCGTTTGGACTATCAACCTCCCATTGTCCGAAGGAACGGTTACGTTATTTTCTCTGCCGTCAAACCTCCCATGCAGGTAATGTTTTGGAACATTCATTCCATGGATCAGCTTAAGAGAACTCTTCTCAGGTTTTTGGAGGGAGAGTGGAGTCCAGGCGAACAAATCAGATCTATCAAGAGACTTAGAACAAGGGGAGGTGTTTTTCTTGAAAGACAGCGTTGGTGGGAGACAATGGAGGACGACATTCAATGCACTCGAATGATGGAGGACAGAGAAGACATTGTCCTAACCGTTGTAATATCCTAGACGTTACAGTTTCTTTATTATTTCAGCTACTTCTGTACCGTCCAATTAAATGCTCTGAGCATATATTAATGAAATGTTTTTTTAAGATTACAAAGTTTCCAATTAGTATTTAAGTTATTAAAAATTAGTATTTAAGTTATTAAAAATTAGCAAAATAAAGGTGTTTCACCGATTATAAATAAAGGTGTGTGTGTGTGTGTGGAGTTGAAGTACCAACTCTTTCTTCATTCTTACTGCAAACACTGAAAATGAACTCAGTTTGGGCTGTCGTTTTTTTTGAGGAAGGTAGTCACATGCGTGTCTGCCTTAACCCCCATTGGAATTTCCAGAGAATTGTTAGAGCCATCAACACCGGGTTTCGTCAACTAGATGGTCCGACCAGAAAAGTTAAACAGATAGATTACCGTTGTCCATACATTACGTTGACGGATAATAATCCAGAAGGCACCTACATGTATTATTGGGACCGCGTGAAAGACGATGTGGACGTGGATCTAATGTTTTGGACACATAGTGGAGAGGTTAACCGAGGCGTTGAAGATCCACTTGTTCTTGCAGTGATACTCGAGTAGTTTAGATTAAGTGTTGTTGTGTTTGTTGCAATGATCGAGCGTGTACTACAAGTTGTTATGTGTTATTTTCTTAGATGTTTTTAGTTTCTGTGCTGGTTATTGTCAATGTACCTTTTTAATTAATGAATGAATTAATGTTTTCCATAACATATATATATCTGCGCTATTTTAATATAAAAGTCTCAAAAGCTATTATAGTTGTATGTTTTAAATGAATTCACACTAATGATAATGCATGTCACAAATTATGATATGGAATTAAAATCTATTATAACATAACATTTTCAAAATGTAACATAAATATGAAGAGACCAGACTAATGCACGCCATAAGAGAACCTCGTCCCCACCTATTACACAAGGCTAATGCATGCAAGAAATGAACCAATAATTCTGCACAAGTCACTGTATATGACGTGACAAGACTCTGCAGGGAATCTCGTCCCCACCACCGACATGAAGTGACAAGACTCTGCAGGGAATCTGGTCCCCACCACAGACTTGACGGGACAAGGCTCTGCAGGGAATCTCGTCCCCACCACAGACATAAAGTGACAAGACTCTGCAGGGAATCTCGTCCCCACCACCGACATGAAGTGACAAGACTCTGCAGGGAATCTCGTAATAACCTATGCATTTTGGCTATAAATATGTTCCCAAACTTGTTCATTTTCTTCATCACCTCTTATACTATCATCAGAGCAACTTAGCATCAGAGCAACTTTGTGTTTCATCATCAACAAACATGTCTCTCCTAACTATGGGTCAAGAGCACCGAGGCACCATTGCAAACATTGCGACCTATGTAAGTTTTAGTAAACACTTAATTTTTTTTACTTAAATTTACTAATTTCAAATACTTATGGGAGGTGTTTTTTTTATAGGATGTCACGAGATTTAGGACCCGTGCTGGTAAGATGATTGCTCCTGACCCTTTGATTGTGGACTACGTTAAACGTGCGGGATTTGGTGAGGTAATGAACTTAACACATACCTCAGTTGATATGAAGTTTATATTAGCATTGTGTGAGCGTTGGAGGCCTGAGACTCATACTTTTCACCTTCCAATGGGTGAATGTACCGTCACTCTAGAGGACGTGTACATGTTGTTGGGTCTCAGAACAAATGGAAAGGCAGTGTATGGAAATGTCCAACAACCAAACGCCCTATGCGTCGAATTGTTGGGTGTGGATTTAATAGAGGGTGAGGGGCAACAAAGGGGTAGGGGCCAAGGTATAAAGCTTGCTGGCCTTCAGGAAGCTTATGTTGGGATTCAATTGGATCAGTTTTCTGACGAAGAAACTATACTGCGGAAAACTAGGATGTATATTATGTTGTTGTTTGGTAGGTTTCTATTTCCCGAAGGCACGGGAAATAGTGTTAATTTTATGTACTTGTGTTTACTTGGGGACATTGATGCAATAAAGACATATAGCTGGGGTTCGGCTGTGTTGGCATACCTATATAGTTCCTTATGCAAATGTGCAAAAAAGGATGTTTGTACATTTAGTGGATGTGCATTCTTGCTACAAACATGGGCATGGTGGAGGATGCCGATATTGGCCCCTGCAAATCCAAACAGTTACGCCTTCCCTTACGCTTCAAGGTAACGTTTGGATCTTATTTTAATTATTGCTTTTTATTCCATCATCATTGTAACTATATTGATTTATATCTTTTAATGTGTTTAGGTTCAATGCACTCGGAATGGATTGGTCCAAAACGCCTGATTCCAAAATCATTTTCTACCGCCAGCTATTAGATCGACTAGGACCCCAAGAAGTAATACCTCTAAAAATGTCCATTTTCTAAATATATTTTTAAAAATAACTATCTTCTATATTCTGAAATTAATATTATTTGCTTTGCAGTTTATTTGGCGTCCTTACTTGGAATTGGACCACGTACCCGACCTTGACGAGGCGGCTATTTGGACAGCAAAATCACCCATCATACGGTTCACCACTGTGGAGATGCACCCGAGTGACCGTGTGAAGCTCCAATTCGGCATGCATCAAGGTATCCCTGACCCACCTGAGCCTGACTGTTTGGGACGTTGGCATCTTGCGAAGGTTAGCGAACAGTGGTACGTACAAAATTACAAGTCCTTTGCCATAGAGCAGCGTAAAATATGGGCTCGTCGATCAAAAACGGTTCTAGAATTTCCTGTGGCGCCGGGAGAAATGAAGCCAACTGTTGAGTATGTAAACTGGTACAGGACCGTCACAAATCCAGAAATGATTGTGTCTGCCCCTTTCTATTTAGCTGACCCGCGAGCACAACCTCCATATTTTGGAGGACAACACCAACCACCACCAAATTACCACCAACAACAACAACACCCACCGCCACCAAATTACCAACAACAACAACAACCACCACCAAATTACCAACAACAACATTACCCACAACAACACCAACAACAACAACAACAACAAAGTTACCACCAACAACCAATGCAACCACAAACACCTTTTTACCAACAACATTCCCAACAACTCCACCCGTTTTTTTCATCCCAAACTCAACCACAAAATCAAGAATTCCATGCAGGGAGCTCTTCTAGATCACATTTTCAGGAATTCCATGCGGGGGGCTCTTCAAGATCACCACCAATGACCCCCGACATGGGCATAGAAGAAGAATACCCGCAATACACCACATTCGACCAACACACATCACAGTACCCCAGCCAACAATTTGACTTCAACACACCGCCACAACCATTGTATTTTAACCAAACCGGATCCACCACCGACTTCCAAAACTTCCAGGCTGCACCCACTAGGAGAAATTTTAACCCGCCTAGACACAGCTTCGACAGCGCCGCGGGCACCCGCCTATCATATGGAGGGAATTCTATAGGTCAAGATGTTGAAGACCCAGGTTTCATTCAGGGACCGTCGACTATGGCACAAGACGTACCAAATAGAGGGGGGCGTCGTCGCGGGAATAGGGGGGCATTACCAACTCGTGACCCATCTACACGACCCATTCGACAACCTCAGTGTGGATCGTACCATGGTCCACGTGGCGCGCAATAAGATTTTTATTTGTATCTTGAATGTATTTTGTAATGTTTTTAATTATAATGTATTTGTATCGTTAATGTTTTTTGAAATGTCTTTAATTTTAATGTATTTCTATCGTCAATGTATTGTTATTGTATCTTAATATATAATTATTTTAACGAATGTCCAACTTATATTTTAATGTATTTAATATTTTTTAAAATAATATTATTTTTTTTCAATATTATATAATCTTAAAATTTATTTTATAATATAAATATAACATTGTTTTACTAACCAACTTCACAACTATATTAACCACAAAAATATAAGTTATTGATTAATTATTTTACTTATAATTCATTAACTACTTCCACTACTTCATTGACCAATAAAATATATATTATTAACCATGTTCAGAAACTAAATTATAAATAAGTTAATTAACATTTATATTCCAAAAATAATTTTAACAAGATAGATAAAAAAAACAATATAAAAAATTTATTGAAAAATTGTTGTTAAAAAAAAAACTAAAAAAAAAAACTAACAAAAATTATTAAAACATTGTAGTTATTAAAAAAAAATACTGAAAAAAATTAGGAGGACAATATGTTAAAGAAAAAAAAATTACAAAAAAAAAAAGAAAAAAAAAATAAAGGGGGGGTGTTGTCGCCAGGGGGGGTGGCGACAACACCTAAAATCAACACATGGGCGCCAGGCCCACTGGCGACTGCATTGCAGGCCCAGTGTTGTCGCCACCCCCCCTGGCGACAACGTGTGTTTTTTAAAAAAAAAATGACATTTGTGTAATTTTTTTGAAATCTTGGTTATTTCTGAAATTTTTTTTAAAAAAATGGTTATTCAAAAAAAAAATTCGTTTTCTGTTTCTAATTCCTGAAATATATTACCTCTCTCCCAAAATAAATGTGATATTATACATTTTTACACAAATTAAAAAATATCAAAAAAAATTATAACAAATACAAAATAAATAAAAGAAATAATAGCAATTTTATCAAATTATGTTTATCAATTGTTAATATTTTTGGCTGCTTTTGTATTATTTTTAATGTGTATTATTTTTTTTTATGATGGAGTAGATTCCTTATTGTGGTTGCTTTTGTATTTTGGCTGTCGTGGGATCTTTTTTAGATCACTTGTGCTTCCCTGTTTTTTTTGGATAATCAATAAAATTATTTCTTGATCCAAAAAAAAAAAATTTGTTAATATTTTTTAATTAATATAAGGTGAGATAAATAGTAATAAATTAAGAATATTAACTAGGATATAATTGGAAGATTAAATTTAAAAACATATTAAAAATAAAAATAATACTTATTTTATGATAGATACTTTTTTTTAGTTCTTACCACTAAATATACATTAAACACTCTAATCATGGGTGGCAAAATGGACCGCCCATTTCACCCCGTCTTAACTCTGTCAACAAAAAAACGGGACCCGTCAAATAGAAATGAACGTAAAAATCAAGCCCGTCCATCAAGCTGGCGAGTTGGCGGCTGCGGGCTTGTTTGCCTTTTTTTTTAATAAATTAATATGTTTTTTTACCTTTCAATTAAATTTTTCACTTTTTTTTAGAACATTTTTTTATAAAACATATTTTTAACAAATTTCACTTTTTTTTTTTGTGTGTGCATATATTCAAAAATAAATATATATAAAATAAAATCATAAAAAATTAGAATTAATAAAATTAACTAAAAATGCGGGCTTAAGGTGGGGAGGACTGACCGAATAGACATGGCGGGCTTTGGGGGCGGCAGATTTTGGCGGGGCGAACATTGGCGGGTGACGGATTTTGGTGGGGCAGGCTTTGGTGGGAGATGGACTTAAAATCCCAACCTGCTATTTTATGGCGGGTGAGCGGGCCGACGTGGCGAGTCATGACCCGTTTTGTCACCCCTAATCTAATCTGATTTGAAATCAGTTTTAATATCAAGTGGTTTCAACCTCGCTTCCGATTTGTTTTACTAATGTGACATTAATTTTGGGACAAATATATTATCAAGACAAAATATATTTATTAATCATTACTAAGTTACAAAAGGTTTTTGAGTTTGTCGCAATTTAACTCTTAATTCATTCTCTACATATAGCCAAAGAGCTTATTTGATTTTGACCCCTTAATTCAATTCATTTTTATCATATTAAGAGAGTGTTTCCATGAAATAATTGGAAAAAAAAATTAAAAATAATATTATTTTAAATGATTCAATTGATTTTTTTTTAAATTTGGATAGAGTATTAAGATAAATCATTGTTAGATTTTGGGTCATTTTTATAAATTCTAAAGTTTTAAGGTCAAATTTTATATTTTTTAATTGAGTCGGGAAGATTTCCATCGAGCAAAACTCGGTTTAATTTCTCAGATCCACCAACTGATTCTCCTGATGTTATGGTTTAAACTTGTAGATGTTGTTGATTGGCTGTAATTTTTGGTAAAACTCATTGTGATTTTATCATGTCAAAACTGGTGTCATGACATGCATTCTACTGTTGTGAAGTTTTACTTATGCAGGCCTTTACCTGATGTCAAGGCCGATGTCATGACATTCGTAGCTGTTACGTCTTATTCTGTTACTAATTATGGTTATGTGATCTGTTAAGATCCTATGCGCTTTACTTGGAAATATTGTATTTTGATCTGTTCAAGGACGTCTTTAATTGCTCTTATTTTAGGTTCCTTGATTTGTGGAAATTAGTTTTATTAGGTTTAAAACTAATTCGGATCCAAGGCCCAGCTGCTGCATTTTCTGAAGGCTATATATATTATGAAGAAGCTGAAGACCGGATTAGGGTTTTTGTATTGAGAAGCTTTAAGAGTTCTTCGTGTTTAAGTTTTTGCGTTCTAGCTTTCTTGTAAGCCAAACAATCATCATGATGATTGTCTTGGTCTAGGTGTTTTTGTATGAGTTGTAAGAAGTACTTGAAGCTTTTAAGCAAGAGTACCATTGTACTTGATTGAAGCTTTTAAGCAAGATCAAGCTGTGTCTTTGAAGTGTGTCTTCTATCCATATTCATTGAGCGTTATTCATCACTGCTGTGATTGAGGGGGAGTGAGTGGAATCTCTGATCTAAGTAATATTAGGTTGAAGTTGCATTGGGTAGATATTAAGTGAAAGGAGTAATCTTGAACTGTATTACCTTAAATTGATATTACTTATAGTGGACTTCCTCCCTGGCTTGGTAGCTGTTGAAAGTATTTGTGGGTAAATATTTTCGGTAATATATCGTATCCACAGGGATTGGTTAATATCACTGCCGTTCTATAGTTGTTTATTTTGAGTGAGAAAAAGTAATTGGATTTGTTTTATGATTCTAATATTGTCAAATCTAAATAATAATAAGAATGCAAATAATGAGAATTTGTTAACGATTAAGGAAATATGTTGAGCTTTTAGGGTTCATCAACCTATTCCTATACAACTTATGGATTAATTCACAATTGAACAATCATTTGAACTATTATCTTCACTTATCCTCAAATATGATTCCATGTCTGCAAACCAAATTAGATAACTTTTACCGGTATGAGATTCGATCTCTCCAAATATCAATAACGATAATAGTAATTAGGAACGATAATTATGAAAACCCAATCACAATTCCATCTCTGCAAATTGCAATTGAATCAATATAGTAACCTAGGGCAAAAGTAAAAATCCTCTCTTTCGATCAAGGATTCAACAATGATGTAAATTAAAAGCAAGGTTTCTTATTGATAATAAAATTCAAACAATTGTTCATAGGAAAGAATCAATGGTATTGTATATTCATAGGTTAACTACTACCTTAAACTCAACAAGAGGAATTTAGCTCTCCATAGACATGAAGAACACACAAGAATTAATAGATGGATTCATCTTCATCAATGGAATGTCTTCGATTGGTAAAGAATTGGCCTTCAATTGTTGTTCTTGACTGCAAACTCAGAATGCTCTCCTAATTTCGCTCACAAAGGATCTCCCCTTTACTTGGAATCTAGGGCTTCTATTTATAAGTTTTGGGCTTTTAACGCCGAGGCCGCGGCGCGGCAACGGATGCGCGCGGCGCGATCAAAAACAGAAACTTTGGCGCGGCGCTGGCTAGAACTCCCGCGGCGCGCCCTTGTCAAACTTCATCTTTTTGTTTTGCCTTTGAGACTTCCAGCTTTCTTTCCTCTTCATGTTTTCCTAAAGCTCCAGTTCAACTCTAAACCTGCATCAATACTACCCACAAGTGATTCGATTTGCTTTACACATGAACTAAACCTTTTCAGTTCAATTCTCATAACAAACCTATGGATCTATCACAATTTGCATTAGTTTAGACCAGAAATTACTTATATTAACACATGAATTTACCATTAATTTACTCCTAACAAACTCTCCCCAACTTAGAGCTTTGTTTGTCCCTAAACAAAATTACTTACCTCCAACCAACATACCAACAGTCATGCAACAAGTTTTTCAAAAAGGTTTCTCAAGTGGTTCAATTTAGTAACCAAGTCGAAATATTCCTCCTCTTCCTGCAAACTCAGAACATACACATGAAACAAATTTTGAAAGCAAATTACCTCCAGAAGTTCAAAACACTACACAATTGGAATTGAATCAGCACTAATCACTCTCATCAAAAAGTATGATGAATAAAAGAGGGGTTAAACACTCATCCAAGCAATTAAATCAACAAAGATCCATATCATACGTTCACCAAATTGTTAGCATCCAGTCCTGTGGAATCTGAGAATCAGAAGGTCTTTCTAGGGTTGTAATGCGGTTTAGATTCAAAGAAAAGAAGATAATCAAGGGTTGTTCCTAATCTAGGGAAGCATCCACATCATAACTCATTCCTTTTTCTCTATAACTTTAATTCTCTCACCCGTTCATCTTTTTCCATTCGTAGCTTGGTTTTTCTTTTTCACTTTTTTTTTTGTCAACAACCGTTCTATTCAAACGTTGTTCTTTTTCCATAAAATTTTTTCAAGCTACGACTTCTTTAATCTTTCACCAATTACCACATGTACTTACTCTTCTTTTGAATGTGACTCTCCTCAACTTGGAGGTCAACCTGTATTTAGATTGTATGAATGCTCCCCTACTTTCTAAAAAGGTCAAAGAGAAAACACATCACCAAATTTTATGGTTGATGGTCCAAAACAAAACTTTTTATTGAGATCAAAACTCACCAGGTATTTTCCTTGGTGCATATTATGATGCTTATCTTGACCTCAGGCTCAAAGAATGGTTAGCAAAGAATCACACTCTCACAGAAGCAAATAAGTTTTATATTAGAATAGGCTAAAAGAACTCTCAGATTCAAATAAGTGCCTAAATCACTTTCACAGATTTCCACAAACGATGCAACAAACGGTTTAGCATGATACAAACAAGTCAAAACAATTGATGGTCTCCTGCATATAGTAAACAATGGAAGGCTTTCCTCGCAATGGTTAAGGCTAAACCGATCCAATAAAATAGTGTACCATAAAGAACTTCCGTCAAGTATTTACTAACAACCTAAGTTTCATGCACACATTAGGAGTTTGAGTTCGAAAATTCATACCTGCCTTGTCACTTATTGAAAAAGAAAGTGAAAACTTAATCTTTTTTTTCAAAAAATTTCACTCACTACCACTTTCACGCATGTTGCTCCATTGTTGGTACTTTGCTTGAGATTTTCATTATGCTGTGGAACTACTCACTCTAAATTGAGACAAACAACAAACATAAAAGCATAAAATTGAAAAATGCAAAAAGAGTAAATCCTCCCCCAAACTTGAACTAAACATTGACCTCAATGTTTTAGAACAAGCCCGAGAGGGTTGACTCACAAGGGGTATTGCCATATCAATTGATTCTTCCTAGCTTTCACCAGAAAGGTCCCCTTATTATTTCCTGAAATAAAAATAAACAAAACAAAATAAAACATTAGAAGTGTGGGTTACCTCCCACGAAGTGCCTCATTTAACGTCACATGGCTTGACGGTTCATGGTTGAATCATCAACCATTGTCTCTTTTTCTTGGTACTTTTCTTACCAATGTGAAGCCCCAAAAGTATTTAAAGTTTGCTTGTTTGGTTTCTTCATCCTTAATTCTTATCACATCAACTCGCGGTCTCTCTTCCTTTATTTGTTTTTCCCTCTCCTCAAGAGATATAACCTCCTTATCCGTTAATATCTTCGTCGGTGAGAACCTATCCTTGATGAATTTGACAAATTTTGGCTTTAACTTTAAACCTTCTAAAGATGGGATGGTGATTTGCAAACGGCTAACCATTTCCATTGGCCGAAAGTAGTGACTCGCATTCCCTTCTTTATTAGGAACTTGTAAAGGGAGTAATTCCAATGAGAGTTTATGCTCCTTTGCATTACTACTCTTCTTCAACTCTAAGTCCATCATATTCTCTTTTGAAAAAGTTTCAGCTTTTGAAGTTTCTAACTCATTCATGACTTCTTTGATTATATCCTCCTTTTTTGTTCCTTCGACTAACACATCATCTACTTTTTTAGGAGGTCTTGGATAAGGTAGCTTCATTGAAGGCTCATTGTTATACCCCAAAATTTGCCCACATCTTTTTTCAAGAAAACTCCAATCTGAAAATTAAGAGTTTCATATAATCATGGATTTTTATTTCAAATATCCTAGCATATGAAGTACTTAAATTTCAGAAACTTTTCTTATACAGTAGCTTGGCTTACAGTGGAATTTATTCTTACGCAAACGCCAAATACTGTTCTTTACTTCACAAATACTATTTATTTATTTTACAGATAAATAGTACTAACACAGTTCATGCAGGGTTAAATTTTTTTTTTTTTGCAGGCGCAAAAGCAGGAAACTCACACTGTACTGGTAACAATTGTTTTTGGTTTCCCACTAACTTTTGTACTATATTCCATTATTTTCAAAATCTTTTCAAATCTCTTCTTTCCAATTCAAATCTCAACTTTATTCTACACATCTCTCTTTTCCCAACGATATCATACACTTTCTTTCAAATCTCACTTCCACTCAAAATTTCCATTTGTACGGAATCACATCATTCCCCAACGTCTCTATCATCTTTCCATTCTATAAATACCTCTCATTTTCTTTCATAAAATCTCACATCAAATTCCAACTCATCTTTCAAATTCCCATCTCATATCTATTTTCTCTTCTTCCCTAGCAAGAATGGCAAAATGGATAGAGACACTGTTTCTTACAGTCATCACCATTGCTACGGTGATCATGACTTTCTTCTGCCTGCACAGTCCTGAGGAGTGTGGACCTGCAATGGTTATGCTCCCAATCATCTACATGTTATTGATCATAGCATGGTTCATCAACCGTCATTTTTAAAGTTTGACGTGTTTCTTATTTTCTTAAACGTACCGTCTATTCGTCGTACTTTTCAATATAGTATGTAATATTTATACTGTCAGTATTAAATGTTGTACTAGTTGTCATAATATTGCTTAATTACTAAGATAATATTTTGTGTATTTTCTGCCAGTCAAATATTTCTATTTCTGTGCATTAAATAATTTTCAGGTTATTATCGGTAATTTTGCCCGCATACTGTAAATATCAGTTATTTATTATGTTTCTGTTTTCTAACAAGTCATGTAAATAAATTTTCATGCTTCACACCAAACAAAAACAAAAATAACAACAAAAAAGAAAAT